>NW_027616582.1:0-240092 GCF_964187855.1 Myxine glutinosa
CACTTTTCGCACTTGTGTTAGTGTTGAAAAACCACTTTTCGCACTTGTGTTGGTGCAGGAACCACTTTTGCAATTGTATTAGTGTGGAAAAAACACTTTTTGCACTTGTGATAGTGTTGAAAAACCACTTTCGCACTTGTGTTAGTGTTGAAAAACCACTTTTCGCGACTTGTGTTGGTGCAGGAAACCACTTTTGCACTTGTATTAGTGTGGAAAAAACACTTTTTGCACTTGTGATAGTGTTGAAAAACCACTTTTCGCACTTGTGTTAGTGTTGAAAAACCACTTTTTGCACTTGTGTTAGTGTTGAAAAACCACTTTTTGCACTTGTGTTGGTGCAGGGAAACCACTTTTGCACTTGTATTAGTGTGGAAAAAACACTTTTCGCACTTGTATTAGTGTTGAAAAACCACTTTTCGCACTTTTGTCAGTGTTGAAAAACCACTTTTCGCACCTGTGTTGGTGCAGGAAACCACTTTTTGCACTTGTATTAGTGTGGAAAAAACACTTTTTGCACTTGTGATAGTGTTGAAAAACACTTTTTGCACTTGTGTTAGTGTTGAAAAACCACTTTTCGCACCTGTGTTGGTGCAGGAAACGACTTTTGCACTTGTATTAGTGTGGAAAAACCACTTTTCGCACTTGTGTTAGTGTTGAAAAACCACTTTTCGCACTTGTGTTGGTGCAGGAAACCACTTTTGCACTTGTATTAGTGTGGAAAAAACACTTTTTGCACTTGTGTTAGTGTTGAAAAAACACTTTTTGCACTTGTGATAGTGTTGAAAAACCACTTTTCGCACTTGTGTTAGTGTTGAAAAAACCACTTTTCGCACTTGTGTTGGTGCAGGAAACCACTTTTGCACTTGTATTAGTGTGGCAAAAACCACTTTTCGCACTTGTGTTAGTGTTGAAAAACCACTTTTCGCACTTGTTAGTGTTGAAAAACCACTTTTCGCACTTGTGTTGGTGCAGGAAACCACTTTTGCACTTGTATTAGTGTGAAAAACCACTTTTTGCACTTGTGATAGTGTTGAAAACCCACTTTTCGCACATGTGTTAGTGAAGGAAACCACTTTTCGCACTTGTGTTGGTGCAGGAAACCACTTTTGCAATTGTATTAGTGTGGAAAAAATACTTTTTGCACTTGTGATAGTGTTGAAAAACCACTTTTCGCACTTGTGTTAGTGTTGAAAATCCACTTTTCGCACTTGTGTTGGTGCAGGAAACCACTTTTGCACTTGTATTAGTGTGGAAAAACACTTTTTGCACTTGTGTTAGTGTTGAAAAAACACTTTTTGCACTTGTGCTAGTGTTGAAAAACCACTTTTCGCACTTGTGTTAGTGTTGAAAAACCACTTTTCGCACTTGTGTTGGTGCAGGAAACCACTTTTGCACTTGTATTAGTGTGGATAAAACACTTTTTGCACTTGTGATAGTGTTGAAAACCACTTTTGGCACTTGTGATAGTGTTGAAAAACCACTTTTCGCACTTGTGTTAGTGTTGAAAAACCACTTTTCGCACTTGTGTTGGTGCAGGAAACCACTTTTGCACTTGTATTAGTGTGGAAAAACCACTTTTGGCACTTGTGTTAGTGTTGAAAAACCACTTTTCGCACTTGTGTTAGTGTTGAAAAACCACTTTTCGCACTTGTGTTAGTGTTGAAAATCCACTTTTCGCACATTGTGTTGGTGCAGGAAACCACATTTGCACTTGTATTAGTGTGGAAAAATCACTTTTCGCACTTGTGTTAGTGTTGAAAAACCACTTTTCGCACTTGTGTTAGTGTTGAAAAACCACTTTTCGCACTTGTGTTGGTGCAGGAAACCACTTTTGCAATTGTATTAGTGTGGAAAAAACACTTTTGCACTTGTGATAGTGTTGAAAAAACCACTTTTCGCACTTGTGTTAGTGTTGAAAAACCACTTTTCGCACTTGTGTTGGTGCAGGAAACCACTTTTGCACTTGTATTAGTGTGGAAAAAACACTTTTTGCACTTGTGATAGTGTTGAAAAACCACTTTTCGCACTTGTGTTAGTGTTGAAAAACCACTTTTTGCACTTGTGTTAGTGTTGAAAAACCACTTTTTGCACTTGTGTTGGTGCAGGAAACCACTTTTGCACTTGTATTAGTGTGGAAAAAACACTTTTCGCACTTGTATTAGTGTTGAAAAACCACTTTTCGCACTTTTGTCAGTGTTGAAAAACCACTTTTCGCACCTGTGTTGGTGCAGGAAACCACTTTTGCACTTGTATTAGTGTGGAAAAAACACTTTTTGCACTTGTGATAGTGTTGAAAAACCACTTTTTGCACTTGTGTTAGTGTTGAAAAACCACTTTTCGCACCTGTGTTGGTGCAGGAAACGACTTTTGCACTTGTATTAGTGTGGAAAAACCACTTTTCGCACTTGTGTTAGTGTTGAAAAACCACTTTTCGCACTTGTGTTGGTGCAGGAAACCACTTTTGCACTTGTATTAGTGTGGAAAAAACACTTTTTGCACTTGTGTTAGTGTTGAAAAAACACTTTTTGCACTTGTGATAGTGTTGAAAAACCACTTTTCGCACTTGTGTTAGTGTTGAAAAACCACTTTTCGCACTTGTGTTGGTGCAGGAAACCACTTTTGCACTTGTATTAGTGTGGAAAAAACCACTTTTCGCACTTGTGTTAGTGTTGAAAAACCACTTTTCGCACTTGGTTAGTGTTGAAAAACCACTTTTCGCACTTGTGTTGGTGCAGGAAACCACTTTTGCACTTGTATTAGTGTGGAAAAACCACTTTTTGCACTTGTGATAGTGTTGAAAACCCACTTTTCGCACATGTGTTAGTGAAGGAAACCACTTTTCGCACTTGTGTTGGTGCAGGAAACCACTTTTGCAATTGTATTAGTGTGGAAAAAATACTTTTTGCACTTGTGATAGTGTTGAAAAACCACTTTTCGCACTTGTGTTAGTGTTGAAAATCCACTTTTCGCACTTGTGTTGGTGCAGGAAACCACTTTTGCACTTGTATTAGTGTGGAAAAACCACTTTTGGCACTTGTGTTAGTGTTGAAAAACCACTTTTCGCACTTGGTTAGTGTTGAAAAACCACTTTTCGCACTTGTGTTGGTGCAGGAAACCACTTTTGCACTTGTATTAGTGTGGAAAAACCACTTTTTGCACTTGTGATAGTGTTGAAAAACCACTTTTCGCACTTGTGTTGGTGCAGGAAACCACTTTTGCACTTGTATTAGTGTGGATAAAACACTTTTTGCACTTGTGATAGTGTTGAAAACCACTTTTGGCACTTGTGATAGTGTTGAAAAACCACTTTTCGCACTTGTGTTAGTGTTGAAAAACCACTTTTCGCACTTGTGTTGGTGCAGGAAACCACTTTTGCACTTGTATTAGTGTGGAAAAACCACTTTTGGCACTTGTGTTAGTGTTGAAAAACCACTTTTCGCACTTGTGTTAGTGTTGAAAAACCACTTTTCGCACTTGTGTTAGTGTTGAAAATCCACTTTTCGCACTTGTGTTGGTGCAGGAAACCACATTTGCACTTGTATTAGTGTGGAAAAATCACTTTTCGCACTTGTGTTAGTGTTGAAAAACCACTTTTCGCACTTGTGTTAGTGTTGAAAAACCACTTTTCGCACTTGTGTTGGTGCAGGAAACCACTTTTGCACTTGTATTAGTGTGGAAAAAACACTTTTTGCACTTGTGATAGTGTTGAAAAACCACTTTTCGCACTTGTGTTAGTGTTGAAAAACCACTTTTCGCACCTGTGTTGGTGCAGGAAACCACTTTTGCACTTGTATTAGTGTGGAAAAAACACTTTTTGCACTTGTGATAGTGTTGAAAAACCACTTTTTGCACTTGTGTTAGTGTTGAAAAACCACTTTTCGCACCTGTGTTGGTGCAGGAAACGACTTTTGCACTTGTATTAGTGTGGAAAAACCACTTTTCGCACTTGTGTTAGTGTTGAAAAACCACTTTTCGCACTTGTGTTGGTGCAGGAAACCACTTTTGCACTTGTATTAGTGTGGAAAAAACACTTTTTGCACTTGTGTTAGTGTTGAAAAAACACTTTTTGCACTTGTGATAGTGTTGAAAAACCACTTTTCGCACTTGTGTTAGTGTTGAAAAACCACTTTTCGCACTTGTGTTGGTGCAGGAAACCACTTTTGCACTTGTATTAGTGTGGAAAAAACCACTTTTCGCACTTGTGTTAGTGTTGAAAAACCACTTTTCGCACTTGGTTAGTGTTGAAAAACCACTTTTCGCACTTGTGTTGGTGCAGGAAACCACTTTTGCACTTGTATTAGTGTGGAAAAACCACTTTTTGCACTTGTGATAGTGTTGAAAACCCACTTTTCGCACATGTGTTAGTGAAGGAAACCACTTTTCGCACTTGTGTTGGTGCAGGAAACCACTTTTGCAATTGTATTAGTGTGGAAAAAATACTTTTTGCACTTGTGATAGTGTTGAAAAACCACTTTTCGCACTTGTGTTAGTGTTGAAAATCCACTTTTCGCACTTGTGTTGGTGCAGGAAACCACTTTTGCACTTGTATTAGTGTGGAAAAACCACTTTTGGCACTTGTGTTAGTGTTGAAAAACCACTTTTCGCACTTGGTTAGTGTTGAAAAACCACTTTTCGCACTTGTGTTGGTGCAGGAAACCACTTTTGCACTTGTATTAGTGTGGAAAAACCACTTTTTGCACTTGTGATAGTGTTGAAAAACCACTTTTCGCACTTGTGTTGGTGCAGGAAACCACTTTTGCACTTGTATTAGTGTGGATAAAACACTTTTTGCACTTGTGATAGTGTTGAAAACCACTTTTAGCACTTGTGATAGTGTTGAAAAACCACTTTTCGCACTTGTGTTAGTGTTGAAAAACCACTTTTCGCACTTGTGTTGGTGCAGGAAACCACTTTTGCACTTGTATTAGTGTGGAAAAACCACTTTTGGCACTTGTGTTAGTGTTGAAAAACCACTTTTCGCACTTGTGTTAGTGTTGAAAAACCACTTTTCGCACTTGTGTTAGTGTTGAAAATCCACTTTTCGCACTTGTGTTGGTGCAGGAAACCACATTTGCACTTGTATTAGTGTGGAAAAATCACTTTTCGCACTTGTGTTAGTGTTGAAAAACCACTTTTCGCACTTGTGTTAGTGTTGAAAAACCACTTTTCGCACTTGTGTTGGTGCAGGAAACCACTTTTGCAATTGTATTAGTGTGGAAAAAACACTTTTTGCACTTGTGATAGTGTTGAAAAACCACTTTTCGCACTTGTGTTAGTGTTGAAAAACCACTTTTCGCACTTGTGTTGGTGCAGGAAACCACTTTTGCACTTGTATTAGTGTGGAAAAAACACTTTTTGCACTTGTGATAGTGTTGAAAAACCACTTTTCGCACTTGTGTTAGTGTTGAAAAACCACTTTTTGCACTTGTGTTAGTGTTGAAAAACCACTTTTTGCACTTGTGTTGGTGCAGGAAACCACTTTTGCACTTGTATTAGTGTGGAAAAAACACTTTTCGCACTTGTATTAGTGTTGAAAAACCACTTTTCGCACTTTTGTCAGTGTTGAAAAACCACTTTTCGCACCTGTGTTGGTGCAGGAAACCACTTTTGCACTTGTATTAGTGTGGAAAAAACACTTTTTGCACTTGTGATAGTGTTGAAAAACCACTTTTTGCACTTGTGTTAGTGTTGAAAAACCACTTTTCGCACCTGTGTTGGTGCAGGAAACGACTTTTGCACTTGTATTAGTGTGGAAAAACCACTTTTCGCACTTGTGTTAGTGTTGAAAAACCACTTTTCGCACTTGTGTTGGTGCAGGAAACCACTTTTGCACTTGTATTAGTGTGGAAAAAACACTTTTTGCACTTGTGTTAGTGTTGAAAAAACACTTTTTGCACTTGTGATAGTGTTGAAAAACCACTTTTCGCACTTGTGTTAGTGTTGAAAAACCACTTTTCGCACTTGTGTTGGTGCAGGAAACCACTTTTGCACTTGTATTAGTGTGGAAAAAACCACTTTTCGCACTTGTGTTAGTGTTGAAAAACCACTTTTCGCACTTGGTTAGTGTTGAAAAACCACTTTTCGCACTTGTGTTGGTGCAGGAAACCACTTTTGCACTTGTATTAGTGTGGAAAAACCACTTTTTGCACTTGTGATAGTGTTGAAAACCCACTTTTCGCACATGTGTTAGTGAAGGAAACCACTTTTCGCACTTGTGTTGGTGCAGGAAACCACTTTTGCAATTGTATTAGTGTGGAAAAAATACTTTTTGCACTTGTGATAGTGTTGAAAAACCACTTTTCGCACTTGTGTTAGTGTTGAAAATCCACTTTTCGCACTTGTGTTGGTGCAGGAAACCACTTTTGCACTTGTATTAGTGTGGAAAAAACACTTTTTGCACTTGTGTTAGTGTTGAAAAAACACTTTTTGCACTTGTGCTAGTGTTGAAAAACCACTTTTCGCACTTGTGTTAGTGTTGAAAAACCACTTTTCGCACTTGTGTTGGTGCAGGAAACCACTTTTGCACTTGTATTAGTGTGGAAAAACCACTTTTCGCACTTGTGTTAGTATTGAAAAACCACTTTTCGCACTTGTGTTGGTGTTGAAAAACCACATTTCGCACTTGTGTTAGTGTTGAAAAACCACTTTTCGCACTTGTGTTGGTGCAGTAAACCACTTTTGCACTTGTATTAGTGTGGAAAAAACACTTTTTGCACTTGTGATAGTGTTGAAAACAACTTTTCGCACTTGTGTTAGTGTTGAAAAACCTCTTTTCGTACTTGTATTGGTGCAGGAAACCACTTTTGCACTTGTATTAGTGTGGAAAACCCACTTTTCGCACATGTGTTAGTGAAGGAAACCACTTTTCGCACTTGTGTTGGTGCAGGAAACCACTTTTGCAATTGTATTAGTGTGGAAAAAACACTTTTTGCACTTGTGATAGTGTTGAAAAACCACTTTTCGCACTTGTGTTAGTGTTGAAAAGCCACTTTTCGCACTTGTGTTGGTGCAGGAAACCACTTTTGCACTTGTATTAGTGTGGAAAAAACACTTTTGCACTTGTGATAGTGTTGAAAAACCACTTTTCGCACTTGTGTTAGTGTTGAAAAACCACTTTTCGCACTTGTGTTGGTGCAGGAAACCACTTTTGCACTTGTATTAGTGTGGAAAAAACACTTTTTGCACTTGTGATAGTGTTGAAAAACCACTTTTCGCACTTGTGTTAGTGTTGAAAAACTACTTTTCGCACTTGTCTTTGTGCAGGAAACCACTTTTGCACTTGTATTAGTGTGGAAAAACCACTTTTCGCACTTGTGTTAGTGTTGAAAAACCACTTTTCTCACTTGTGTTAGTGTTGAAAAACCACTTTTCGCACCCGTGTTGGTGCAGGAAACCACTTTTGCACTTGTATTAGTGTGGAAAAAACACTTTTTGCACTTGTGATAGTGTTGAAAAACCAGTTTTCGCACTTGTGTTAGTGTTGAAAAACCACTTTTCTCACTTGTGTTAGTGTTGAAAAACCACTTTTCGCACTTGTGTTAGTGTTGAAAAACCACTTTTCGCACTTGTGTTAGTGTTGAAAAACCACTTTTCGCACTTGTGTTGGTGCAGGAAACCACTTTTGCACTTGTATTAGTGTGGAAAAAACACTTTTTGCACTTGTGATAGTGTTGAAAAACCACTTTTCGCACTTGTGTTAGTGTTGAAAAACCACTTTTCGCACTTGTGTTGGTGCAGGAAAACACTTTTGCACTTGTATTAGTGTGGAAAAACCACTTTTCGCACTTGTGTTGGTGCAGGAAAACACTTTTGCACTTGTATTAGTGTGGAAAACCCACTTTTTGCACTTGTGATAGTGTTGAAAACCCACTTTTCGCACATGTGTTAGTGAAGGAAACCACTTTTCGCACTCGTGTTGGTGCAGGAAACCACTTTTGCACTTGTATTAGTGTGGATAAAACACTTTTTGCACTTGTGATAGTGTTGAAAACCACTTTTGGCACTTGTGATAGTGTTGAAAAACCACTTTTCGCACTTGTGTTAGTGTTGAAAAACCACTTTTCGCACTTGTGTTGGTGCAGGAAACCACTTTTGCACTTGTATTAGTGTGGAAAAACCACTTTTGGCACTTGTGTTAGTGTTGAAAAACCACTTTTCGCACTTGTGTTAGTGTTGAAAAACCACTTTTCGCACTTGTGTTAGTGTTGAAAATCCACTTTTCGCACTTGTGTTGGTGCAGGAAACCACATTTGCACTTGTATTAGTGTGGAAAAATCACTTTTCGCACTTGTGTTAGTGTTGAAAAACCACTTTTCGCACTTGTGTTAGTGTTGAAAAACCACTTTTCGCACTTGTGTTGGTGCAGGAAACCACTTTTGCAATTGTATTAGTGTGGAAAAAACACTTTTTGCACTTGTGATAGTGTTGAAAAACCACTTTTCGCACTTGTGTTAGTGTTGAAAAACCACTTTTCGCACTTGTGTTGGTGCAGGAAACCACTTTTGCACTTGTATTAGTGTGGAAAAAACACTTTTTGCACTTGTGATAGTGTTGAAAAACCACTTTTCGCACTTGTGTTAGTGTTGAAAAACCACTTTTTGCACTTGTGTTAGTGTTGAAAAACCACTTTTTGCACTTGTGTTGGTGCAGGAAACCACTTTTGCACTTGTATTAGTGTGGAAAAAACACTTTTCGCACTTGTATTAGTGTTGAAAAACCACTTTTCGCACTTTTGTCAGTGTTGAAAAACCACTTTTCGCACCTGTGTTGGTGCAGGAAACCACTTTTGCACTTGTATTAGTGTGGAAAAAACACTTTTTGCACTTGTGATAGTGTTGAAAAACCACTTTTTGCACTTGTGTTAGTGTTGAAAAACCACTTTTCGCACCTGTGTTGGTGCAGGAAACGACTTTTGCACTTGTATTAGTGTGGAAAAACCACTTTTCGCACTTGTGTTAGTGTTGAAAAACCACTTTTCGCACTTGTGTTGGTGCAGGAAACCACTTTTGCACTTGTATTAGTGTGGAAAAAACACTTTTTGCACTTGTGTTAGTGTTGAAAAAACACTTTTTGCACTTGTGATAGTGTTGAAAAACCACTTTTCGCACTTGTGTTAGTGTTGAAAAACCACTTTTCGCACTTGTGTTGGTGCAGGAAACCACTTTTGCACTTGTATTAGTGTGGAAAAAACCACTTTTCGCACTTGTGTTAGTGTTGAAAAACCACTTTTCGCACTTGGTTAGTGTTGAAAAACCACTTTTCGCACTTGTGTTGGTGCAGGAAACCACTTTTGCACTTGTATTAGTGTGGAAAAACCACTTTTTGCACTTGTGATAGTGTTGAAAACCCACTTTTCGCACATGTGTTAGTGAAGGAAACCACTTTTCGCACTTGTGTTGGTGCAGGAAACCACTTTTGCAATTGTATTAGTGTGGAAAAAATACTTTTTGCACTTGTGATAGTGTTGAAAAACCACTTTTCGCACTTGTGTTAGTGTTGAAAATCCACTTTTCGCACTTGTGTTGGTGCAGGAAACCACTTTTGCACTTGTATTAGTGTGGAAAAAACACTTTTTGCACTTGTGTTAGTGTTGAAAAAACACTTTTTGCACTTGTGCTAGTGTTGAAAAACCACTTTTCGCACTTGTGTTAGTGTTGAAAAACCACTTTTCGCACTTGTGTTGGTGCAGGAAACCACTTTTGCACTTGTATTAGTGTGGAAAAACCACTTTTCGCACTTGTGTTAGTGTTGAAAAACCACTTTTCGCACTTGTGTTAGTGTTGAAAAACCACTTTTCGCACTTGTGTTGGTGCAGGAAACCACTTTTGCACTTGTATTAGTGTGGAAAAACCACTTTTTGCACTTGTGATAGTGTTGAAAACCCACTTTTCGCACATGTGTTAGTGAAGGAAACCACTTTTCGCACTTGTGTTGGTGCAGGAAACCACTTTTGCAATTGTATTAGTGTGGAAAAAATACTTTTTGCACTTGTGATAGTGTTGAAAAACCACTTTTCGCACTTGTGTTAGTGTTGAAAATCCACTTTTCGCACTTGTGTTGGTGCAGGAAACCACTTTTGCACTTGTATTAGTGTGGAAAAAACACTTTTGCGCTTGTGATAGTGTTGAAAAACCACTTTTCGCACTTGTGTTAGTGTTGAAAAACCACTTTTTGCACTTGTGTTGGTGCAGGAAACCACTTTTGCACTTGTGTTAGTGTGGAAAAAACACTTTTTGCACTTGTGATAGTGTTGAAAAACCACTTTTCGCACTTGTGTTAGTGTTGAAAAACCACTTTTTGCACTTGTGTTGGTGCAGGAAACCACTTTTGCACTTGTATTAGTGTGGAAAAACCACTTTTCGCACTTGTGTTAGTGTGGAAAAACCACTTTTCGCACTTGTGTTAGTGTTGAAAAACCACTTTTTGCACTTGTGTTGGTGCAGGAAACCACTTTTGCACTTGTGTTAGTGTGGAAAAAACACTTTTTGCACTTGTGATAGTGTTGAAAAACCACTTTTTGCACTTGTGTTGGTGCAGGAAACCACTTTTGCACTTGTATTAGTGTGGAAAATCCACTTTTCGCACTTGTGTTAGTGTTGAAAAACCACTTTTCGCACTTGTGTTAGTGTTGAAAAACCACTTTTCGCACTTGTGTTAGTGTTGAAAAACCACTTTTCGCACTTGTGTTGGTTCAGGAAACCACTTTTGCACTTCTATTAGTGTGGAAAAAACACTTTTTGCCCCTGTGATAGTGTTGAAAAACCACTTTTCGCACTTGTGTTAGTGTTGAAAAACTACTTTTCGCACTTGTCTTTGTGCAGGAAACCACTTTTGCACTTGTATTAGTGTGGAAAAACCACTTTTCGCACTTGTGTTAGTGTTGAAAAACCACTTTTCTCACTTGTGTTAGTGTTGAAAAACCACTTTTCGCACCCGTGTTGGTGCAGGAAACCACTTTTGCACTTGTATTAGTGTGGAAAAAACACTTTTTGCACTTGTGATAGTGTTGAAAAACCAGTTTTCGCACTTGTGTTAGTGTTGAAAAACCACTTTTCTCACTTGTGTTAGTGTTGAAAAACCACTTTTCGCACTTGTGTTAGTGTTGAAAAACCACTTTTCGCACTTGTGTTAGTGTTGAAAAACCACTTTTCGCACTTGTGTTGGTGCAGGAAACCACTTTTGCACTTGTATTAGTGTGGAAAAAACACTTTTTGCACTTGTGATAGTGTTGAAAAACCACTTTTCGCACTTGTGTTAGTGTTGAAAAACCACTTTTCGCACTTGTGTTGGTGCAGGAAAACACTTTTGCACTTGTATTAGTGTGGAAAACCCACTTTTTGCACTTGTGATAGTGTTGAAAACCCACTTTTCGCACATGTGTTAGTGAAGGAAACCACTTTTCGCACTCGTGTTGGTGCAGGAAACCACTTTTGCACTTGTATTAGTGTGGATAAAACACTTTTTGCACTTGTGATAGTGTTGAAAACCCACTTTTGGCACTTGTGATAGTGTTGAAAAACCACTTTTCGCACTTGTGTTAGTGTTGAAAAACCACTTTTCGCACTTGTGTTGGTGCAGGAAACCACTTTTGCACTTGTATTAGTGTGGAAAAACCACTTTTGCTACTTGTGTTAGTGTTGAAAAACCACTTTTCGCACTTGTGTTAGTGTTGAAAAACCACTTTTCGCACTTGTGTTAGTGTTGAAAATCCACTTTTCGCACTTGTGTTGGTGCAGGAAACCACATTTGCACTTGTATTAGTGTAGAAAAATCACTTTTCGCACTTGTGTTAGTGTTGAAAAACCACTTTTCGCACTTGTGTTAGTGTTGAAAAACCACTTTTCGCACTTGTGTTGGTGCAGGAAACCACTTTTGCACTTGTATTAGTGTGGAAAAAACACTTTTTGCACTTGTGATAGTGTTGAAAAACCACTTTTCGCACTTGTGTTAGTGTTGAAAAACCACTTTTCGCACTTGTGTTGGTGCAGGAAACCACTTTTGCACTTGTATTAGTGTTGAAAAAACACTTTTTGCACTTGTGATAGTGTTGAAAAACCACTTTTCGCACTTGTGTTAGTGTTGAAAAACCACTTTTCGCACTTGTGTTGGTGCAGGAAACAACTTTTGCACTTGTATTAGTGTGGAAAAACCACTTTTCGCACTTGTGTTAGTGTTGAAAAACCACTTTTCGCACTTGTGTTAGTGTTGAAAAACCACTTTTCGCACTTGTGTTGGTGCAAGAAACCACTTTTGCACTTGTATTAGTGTGGAAAAACCACTTTTCGCACTTGTGTTTGTGTTGAAAAACCACTTTTCGCACTTGTGTTAGTGTTGAAAAACCACTTTTTGCACTCGTGTTGGTGCAGGAAACCACTTTTGCACTTGTATTAGTGTGGAAAAAACACTTTTTGCACTTGTGATAGTGTTGAAAAAACAGTTTTCACACTTGTGTTAGTGTTGAAAAACCACTTTTCACACTTGTGCTGGTGTTGAAAAACCACTTTTCGCACTTGTGTTGGCGCAGGAAACCACTTTTGCACTTGTATTAGTGTGGAAAAAACACTTTTCGCACTTGTGTTTGTGTTGAAAAACCACTTTTCGCACTTGTGTTAGTGTTGAAAAACCACTTTTCGCACTTGTGTTGGTGCAGGAAACCACTTTTGCACTTTTATTAGTGTGGAAAAAACACTTTTTGCACTTGTGATAGTGTTGAAAAACCACTTTTCGCACTTGTGTTAGTGTTGAAAAACCACTTTTCGCACTTGTGTTGGTGCAGGAAACCACTTTTGCACTTGTATTAGTGTGGAAAAACCACTTTTCGCACTTGTGTTAGTATTGAAAAACCACTTTTCGCACTTGTGTTGGTGTTGAAAAACCACATTTCGCACTTGTGTTAGTGTTGAAAAACCACTTTTCGCACTTGTGTTGGTGCAGGAAACCACTTTTGCACTTGTATTAGTGTGGAAAAAACACTTTTTGCACTTGTGATAGTGTTGAAAAACGACTTTTCGCACTTGTGTTAGTGTTGAAAAACCACTTTTCGCACTTGTGTTAGT
Source organism: Myxine glutinosa (assembly GCF_964187855.1). Lineage (NCBI taxonomy): Eukaryota > Metazoa > Chordata > Myxini > Myxiniformes > Myxinidae > Myxine > Myxine glutinosa. The sequence continues at coordinate 13,056 of NW_027616582.1, forward strand.
GAAGGAAACCACTTTTCGCACTCGTGTTGGTGCAGGAAACCACTTTTGCACTTGTATTAGTGTGGATAAAACACTTTTTGCACTTGTGATAGTGTTGAAAACCCACTTTTGGCACTTGTGATAGTGTTGAAAAACCACTTTTCGCACTTGTGTTAGTGTTGAAAAACCACTTTTCGCACTTGTGTTGGTGCAGGAAACCACTTTTGCACTTGTATTAGTGTGGAAAAACCACTTTTGCTACTTGTGTTAGTGTTGAAAAACCACTTTTCGCACTTGTGTTAGTGTTGAAAAACCACTTTTCGCACTTGTGTTAGTGTTGAAAATCCACTTTTCGCACTTGTGTTGGTGCAGGAAACCACATTTGCACTTGTATTAGTGTAGAAAAATCACTTTTCGCACTTGTGTTAGTGTTGAAAAACCACTTTTCGCACTTGTGTTAGTGTTGAAAAACCACTTTTCGCACTTGTGTTGGTGCAGGAAACCACTTTTGCACTTGTATTAGTGTGGAAAAAACACTTTTTGCACTTGTGATAGTGTTGAAAAACCACTTTTCGCACTTGTGTTAGTGTTGAAAAACCACTTTTCGCACTTGTGTTGGTGCAGGAAACCACTTTTGCACTTGTATTAGTGTTGAAAAAACACTTTTTGCACTTGTGATAGTGTTGAAAAACCACTTTTCGCACTTGTGTTAGTGTTGAAATACCACTTTTCGCACTTGTGTTGGTGCAGGAAACAACTTTTGCACTTGTATTAGTGTGGAAAAACCACTTTTCGCACTTGTGTTAGTGTTGAAAAACCACTTTTCGCACTTGTGTTAGTGTTGAAAAACCACTTTTCGCACTTGTGTTGGTGCAAGAAACCACTTTTGCACTTGTATTAGTGTGGAAAAACCACTTTTCGCACTTGTGTTTGTGTTGAAAAACCACTTTTCGCACTTGTGTTAGTGTTGAAAAACCACTTTTTGCACTCGTGTTGGTGCAGGAAACCACTTTTGCACTTGTATTAGTGTGGAAAAAACACTTTTTGCACTTGTGATAGTGTTGAAAAAACAGTTTTCACACTTGTGTTAGTGTTGAAAAACCACTTTTCACACTTGTGCTGGTGTTGAAAAACCACTTTTCGCACTTGTGTTGGCGCAGGAAACCACTTTTGCACTTGTATTAGTGTGGAAAAAACACTTTTCGCACTTGTGTTTGTGTTGAAAAACCACTTTTCGCACTTGTGTTAGTGTTGAAAAACCACTTTTCGCACTTGTGTTGGTGCAGGAAACCACTTTTGCACTTTTATTAGTGTGGAAAAAACACTTTTTGCACTTGTGATAGTGTTGAAAAACCACTTTTCGCACTTGTGTTAGTGTTGAAAAACCACTTTTCGCACTTGTGTTGGTGCAGGAAACCACTTTTGCACTTGTATTAGTGTGGAAAAACCACTTTTCGCACTTGTGTTAGTATTGAAAAACCACTTTTCGCACTTGTGTTGGTGTTGAAAAACCACATTTCGCACTTGTGTTAGTGTTGAAAAACCACTTTTCGCACTTGTGTTGGTGCAGGAAACCACTTTTGCACTTGTATTAGTGTGGAAAAAACACTTTTTGCACTTGTGATAGTGTTGAAAACAACTTTTCGCACTTGTGTTAGTGTTGAAAAACCTCTTTTCGTACTTGTATTGGTGCAGGAAACCACTTTTGCACTTGTATTAGTGTGGAAAAACCACTTTTTGCACTTGTGATAGTGTTGAAAACCCACTTTTCGCACATGTGTTAGTGAAGGAAACCACTTTTCGCACTTGTGTTGGTGCAGGAAACCACTTTTGCAATTGTATTAGTGTGGAAAAAACACTTTTTGCACTTGTGATAGTGTTGAAAAACCACTTTTCGCACTTGTGTTAGTGTTGAAAAGCCACTTTTCGCACTTGTGTTGGTGCAGGAAACCACTTTTGCACTTGTATTAGTGTGGAAAAAACACTTTTGCACTTGTGATAGTGTTGAAAAACCACTTTTCGCACTTGTGTTAGTGTTGAAAAACCACTTTTCGCACTTGTGTTGGTGCAGGAAACCACTTTTGCACTTGTATTAGTGTGGAAAAAACACTTTTTGCACTTGTGATAGTGTTGAAAAACCACTTTTCGCACTTGTGTTAGTGTTGAAAAACCACTTTTCGCACTTGTGTTGGTGCAGGAAACCACTTTTGCACTTGTATAAGTGTGGAAAAACCACTTTTCGCACTTGTGTTAGTGTTGAAAAACCACTTTTCGCACTTGTGTTAGTGTTGAAAAACCACTTTTCGCACTTGTGTTAGTGTTGAAAAACCACTTTTCGCACTTGTGTTGGTGCAGGAAACCACTTTTGCACTTCTATTAGTGTGGAAAAAACACTTTTTGCCCTTGTGATAGTGTTGAAAAACCACTTTTCGCACTTGTGTTAGTGTTGAAAAACTACTTTTCGCACTTGTCTTTGTGCAGGAAACCACTTTTGCACTTGTATTAGTGTGGAAAAACCACTTTTCGCACTTGTGTTAGTGTTGAAAAACCACTTTTCTCACTTGTGTTAGTGTTGAAAAACCACTTTTCGCACCCGTGTTGGTGCAGGAAACCACTTTTGCACTTGTATTAGTGTGGAAAAAACACTTTTTGCACTTGTGATAGTGTTGAAAAACCAGTTTTCGCACTTGTGTTAGTGTTGAAAATCCACTTTTCTCACTTGTGTTAGTGTTGAAAAACCACTTTTCGCACTTGTGTTAGTGTTGAAAAACCACTTTTCGCACTTGTGTTAGTGTTGAAAAACCACTTTTCGCACTTGTGTTGGTGCAGGAAACCACTTTTGCACTTGTATTAGTGTGGAAAAAACACTTTTTGCACTTGTGATAGTGTTGAAAAACCACTTTTCGCACTTGTGTTAGTGTTGAAAAACCACTTTTCGCACTTGTGTTGGTGCAGGAAAACACTTTTGCACTTGTATTAGTGTGGAAAAACCACTTTTCGCACTTGTGTTGGTGCAGGAAAACACTTTTGCACTTGTATTAGTGTGGAAAACCCACTTTTTGCACTTGTGATAGTGTTGAAAACCCACTTTTCGCACATGTGTTAGTGAAGGAAACCACTTTTCGCACTCGTGTTGGTGCAGGAAACCACTTTTGCACTTGTATTAGTGTGGATAAAACACTTTTTGCACTTGTGATAGTGTTGAAAACCACTTTTGGCACTTGTGATAGTGTTGAAAAACCACTTTTCGCACTTGTGTTAGTGTTGAAAAACCACTTTTCGCACTTGTGTTGGTGCAGGAAACCACTTTTGCACTTGTATTAGTGTGGAAAAACCACTTTTGGCACTTGTGTTAGTGTTGAAAAACCACTTTTCGCACTTGTGTTAGTGTTGAAAAACCACTTTTCGCACTTGTGTTAGTGTTGAAAATCCACTTTTCGCACGTGTGTTGGTGCAGTAAACCACATTTGCACTTGTATTAGTGTGGAAAAATCACTTTTCGCACTTGTGTTAGTGTTGAAAAACCACTTTTCGCACTTGTGTTAGTGTTGAAAAACCACTTTTCGCACTTGTGTTGGTGCAGGAAACCACTTTTGCACTTGTATTAGTGTGGAAAAAACACTTTTTGCACTTGTGATAGTGTTGAAAAACCACTTTTCGCACTTGTGTTAGTGTTGAAAAACCACTTTTCGCACTTGTGTTGGTGCAGGAAACCACTTTTGCACTTGTATTAGTGTGGTAAAAACACTTTTTGCACTTGTGATAGTGTTGAAAAACCACTTTTCGCACTTGTGTTAGTGTTGAAAAACCACTTTTTGCACTTGTGTTAGTGTTGAAAAACCACTTTTTGCACTTGTGTTGGTGCAGGAAACCACTTTTGCACTTGTATTAGTGTGGAAAAAACACTTTTCGCACTTGTATTAGTGTTGAAAAACCACTTTTCGCACTTTTGTCAGTGTTGAAAAACCACTTTTCGCACTTGTGTTGGTGCAGGAAACCACTTTTGCACTTGTATTAGTGTGGAAAAACCACTTTTTGCACTTGTGATAGTGTTGAAAACCCACTTTTCGCACATGTGTTAGTGAAGGAAACCACTTTTCGCACTTGTGTTGGTGCAGGAAACCACTTTTGCAATTGTATTAGTGTGGAAAAAATACTTTTTGCACTTGTGATAGTGTTGAAAAACCACTTTTCGCACTTGTGTTAGTGTTGAAAATCCACTTTTCGCACTTGTGTTGGTGCAGGAAACCACTTTTGCACTTGTATTAGTGTGGAAAAAACACTTTTGCGCTTGTGATAGTGTTGAAAAACCACTTTTCGCACTTGTGTTAGTGTTGAAAAACCACTTTTTGCACTTGTGTTGGTGCAGGAAACCACTTTTGCACTTGTGTTAGTGTGGAAAAAACACTTTTTGCACTTGTGATAGTGTTGAAAAACCACTTTTCGCACTTGTGTTAGTGTTGAAAAACCACTTTTTGCACTTGTGTTGGTGCAGGAAACCACTTTTGCACTTGTATTAGTGTGGAAAAACCACTTTTCGCACTTGTGTTAGTGTGGAAAAACCACTTTTCGCACTTGTGTTAGTGTTGAAAAACCACTTTTTGCACTTGTGTTGGTGCAGGAAACCACTTTTGCACTTGTGTTAGTGTGGAAAAAACACTTTTTGCACTTGTGATAGTGTTGAAAAACCACTTTTTGCACTTGTGTTGGTGCAGGAAACCACTTTTGCACTTGTATTAGTGTGGAAAATCCACTTTTCGCACTTGTGTTAGTGTTGAAAAACCACTTTTCGCACTTGTGTTAGTGTTGAAAAACCACTTTTCGCACTTGTGTTAGTGTTGAAAAACCACTTTTCGCACTTGTGTTGGTTCAGGAAACCACTTTTGCACTTCTATTAGTGTGGAAAAAACACTTTTTGCCCCTGTGATAGTGTTGAAAAACCACTTTTCGCACTTGTGTTAGTGTTGAAAAACTACTTTTCGCACTTGTCTTTGTGCAGGAAACCACTTTTGCACTTGTATTAGTGTGGAAAAACCACTTTTCGCACTTGTGTTAGTGTTGAAAAACCACTTTTCTCACTTGTGTTAGTGTTGAAAAACCACTTTTCGCACCCGTGTTGGTGCAGGAAACCACTTTTGCACTTGTATTAGTGTGGAAAAAACACTTTTTGCACTTGTGATAGTGTTGAAAAACCAGTTTTCGCACTTGTGTTAGTGTTGAAAAACCACTTTTCTCACTTGTGTTAGTGTTGAAAAACCACTTTTCGCACTTGTGTTAGTGTTGAAAAACCACTTTTCGCACTTGTGTTAGTGTTGAAAAACCACTTTTCGCACTTGTGTTGGTGCAGGAAACCACTTTTGCACTTGTATTAGTGTGGAAAAAACACTTTTTGCACTTGTGATAGTGTTGAAAAACCACTTTTCGCACTTGTGTTAGTGTTGAAAAACCACTTTTCGCACTTGTGTTGGTGCAGGAAAACACTTTTGCACTTGTATTAGTGTGGAAAACCCACTTTTTGCACTTGTGATAGTGTTGAAAACCCACTTTTCGCACATGTGTTAGTGAAGGAAACCACTTTTCGCACTCGTGTTGGTGCAGGAAACCACTTTTGCACTTGTATTAGTGTGGATAAAACACTTTTTGCACTTGTGATAGTGTTGAAAACCCACTTTTGGCACTTGTGATAGTGTTGAAAAACCACTTTTCGCACTTGTGTTAGTGTTGAAAAACCACTTTTCGCACTTGTGTTGGTGCAGGAAACCACTTTTGCACTTGTATTAGTGTGGAAAAACCACTTTTGCTACTTGTGTTAGTGTTGAAAAACCACTTTTCGCACTTGTGTTAGTGTTGAAAAACCACTTTTCGCACTTGTGTTAGTGTTGAAAATCCACTTTTCGCACTTGTGTTGGTGCAGGAAACCACATTTGCACTTGTATTAGTGTAGAAAAATCACTTTTCGCACTTGTGTTAGTGTTGAAAAACCACTTTTCGCACTTGTGTTAGTGTTGAAAAACCACTTTTCGCACTTGTGTTGGTGCAGGAAACCACTTTTGCACTTGTATTAGTGTGGAAAAAACACTTTTTGCACTTGTGATAGTGTTGAAAAACCACTTTTCGCACTTGTGTTAGTGTTGAAAAACCACTTTTCGCACTTGTGTTGGTGCAGGAAACCACTTTTGCACTTGTATTAGTGTTGAAAAAACACTTTTTGCACTTGTGATAGTGTTGAAAAACCACTTTTCGCACTTGTGTTAGTGTTGAAAAACCACTTTTCGCACTTGTGTTGGTGCAGGAAACAACTTTTGCACTTGTATTAGTGTGGAAAAACCACTTTTCGCACTTGTGTTAGTGTTGAAAAACCACTTTTCGCACTTGTGTTAGTGTTGAAAAACCACTTTTCGCACTTGTGTTGGTGCAAGAAACCACTTTTGCACTTGTATTAGTGTGGAAAAACCACTTTTCGCACTTGTGTTTGTGTTGAAAAACCACTTTTCGCACTTGTGTTAGTGTTGAAAAACCACTTTTTGCACTCGTGTTGGTGCAGGAAACCACTTTTGCACTTGTATTAGTGTGGAAAAAACACTTTTTGCACTTGTGATAGTGTTGAAAAAACAGTTTTCACACTTGTGTTAGTGTTGAAAAACCACTTTTCACACTTGTGCTGGTGTTGAAAAACCACTTTTCGCACTTGTGTTGGCGCAGGAAACCACTTTTGCACTTGTATTAGTGTGGAAAAAACACTTTTCGCACTTGTGTTAGTGTTGAAAAACCACTTTTCGCACTTGTGTTAGTGTTGAAAAACCACTTTTCGCACTTGTGTTGGTGCAGGAAACCACTTTTGCACTTTTATTAGTGTGGAAAAAACACTTTTTGCACTTGTGATAGTGTTGAAAAACCACTTTTCGCACTTGTGTTAGTGTTGAAAAACCACTTTTCGCACTTGTGTTGGTGCAGGAAACCACTTTTGCACTTGTATTAGTGTGGAAAAACCACTTTTCGCACTTGTGTTAGTATTGAAAAACCACTTTTCGCACTTGTGTTGGTGTTGAAAAACCACATTTCGCACTTGTGTTAGTGTTGAAAAACCACTTTTCGCACTTGTGTTGGTGCAGGAAACCACTTTTGCACTTGTATTAGTGTGGAAAAAACACTTTTTGCACTTGTGATAGTGTTGAAAACAACTTTTCGCACTTGTGTTAGTGTTGAAAAACCTCTTTTCGTACTTGTATTGGTGCAGGAAACCACTTTTGCACTTGTATTAGTGTGGAAAAACCACTTTTTGCACTTGTGATAGTGTTGAAAACCCACTTTTCGCACATGTGTTAGTGAAGGAAACCACTTTTCGCACTTGTGTTGGTGCAGGAAACCACTTTTGCAATTGTATTAGTGTGGAAAAAACACTTTTTGCACTTGTGATAGTGTTGAAAAACCACTTTTCGCACTTGTGTTAGTGTTGAAAAGCCACTTTTCGCACTTGTGTTGGTGCAGGAAACCACTTTTGCACTTGTATTAGTGTGGAAAAAACACTTTTGCACTTGTGATAGTGTTGAAAAACCACTTTTCGCACTTGTGTTAGTGTTGAAAAACCACTTTTCGCACTTGTGTTGGTGCAGGAAACCACTTTTGCACTTGTATTAGTGTGGAAAAAACACTTTTTGCACTTGTGATAGTGTTGAAAAACCACTTTTCGCACTTGTGTTAGTGTTGAAAAACCACTTTTCGCACTTGTGTTGGTGCAGGAAACCACTTTTGCACTTGTATAAGTGTGGAAAAACCACTTTTCGCACTTGTGTTAGTGTTGAAAAACCACTTTTTGCACTTGTGTTAGTGTTGAAAAACCACTTTTCGCACTTGTGTTAGTGTTGAAAAACCACTTTTCGCACTTGTGTTGGTGCAGGAAACCACTTTTGCACTTCTATTAGTGTGGAAAAAACACTTTTTGCCCTTGTGATAGTGTTGAAAAACCACTTTTCGCACTTGTGTTAGTGTTGAAAAACTACTTTTCGCACTTGTCTTTGTGCAGGAAACCACTTTTGCACTTGTATTAGTGTGGAAAAACCACTTTTCGCACTTGTGTTAGTGTTGAAAAACCACTTTTCTCACTTGTGTTAGTGTTGAAAAACCACTTTTCGCACCCGTGTTGGTGCAGGAAACCACTTTTGCACTTGTATTAGTGTGGAAAAAACACTTTTTGCACTTGTGATAGTGTTGAAAAACCAGTTTTCGCACTTGTGTTAGTGTTGAAAATCCACTTTTCTCACTTGTGTTAGTGTTGAAAAACCACTTTTCGCACTTGTGTTAGTGTTGAAAAACCACTTTTCGCACTTGTGTTAGTGTTGAAAAACCACTTTTCGCACTTGTGTTGGTGCAGGAAACCACTTTTGCACTTGTATTAGTGTGGAAAAAACACTTTTTGCACTTGTGATAGTGTTGAAAAACCACTTTTCGCACTTGTGTTAGTGTTGAAAAACCACTTTTCGCACTTGTGTTGGTGCAGGAAAACACTTTTGCACTTGTATTAGTGTGGAAAAACCACTTTTCGCACTTGTGTTGGTGCAGGAAAACACTTTTGCACTTGTATTAGTGTGGAAAACCCACTTTTTGCACTTGTGATAGTGTTGAAAACCCACTTTTCGCACATGTGTTAGTGAAGGAAACCACTTTTCGCACTCGTGTTGGTGCAGGAAACCACTTTTGCACTTGTATTAGTGTGGATAAAACACTTTTTGCACTTGTGATAGTGTTGAAAACCACTTTTGGCACTTGTGATAGTGTTGAAAAACCACTTTTCGCACTTGTGTTAGTGTTGAAAAACCACTTTTCGCACTTGTGTTGGTGCAGGAAACCACTTTTGCACTTGTATTAGTGTGGAAAAACCACTTTTGGCACTTGTGTTAGTGTTGAAAAACCACTTTTCGCACTTGTGTTAGTGTTGAAAAACCACTTTTCGCACTTGTGTTAGTGTTGAAAATCCACTTTTCGCACTTGTGTTGGTGCAGTAAACCACATTTGCACTTGTATTAGTGTGGAAAAATCACTTTTCGCACTTGTGTTAGTGTTGAAAAACCACTTTTCGCACTTGTGTTAGTGTTGAAAAACCACTTTTCGCACTTGTGTTGGTGCAGGAAACCACTTTTGCACTTGTATTAGTGTGGAAAAAACACTTTTTGCACTTGTGATAGTGTTGAAAAACCACTTTTCGCACTTGTGTTAGTGTTGAAAAACCACTTTTCGCACTTGTGTTGGTGCAGGAAACCACTTTTGCACTTGTATTAGTGTGGTAAAAACACTTTTTGCACTTGTGATAGTGTTGAAAAACCACTTTTCGCACTTGTGTTAGTGTTGAAAAACCACTTTTTGCACTTGTGTTAGTGTTGAAAAACCACTTTTTGCACTTGTGTTGGTGCAGGAAACCACTTTTGCACTTGTATTAGTGTGGAAAAAACACTTTTCGCACTTGTATTAGTGTTGAAAAACCACTTTTCGCACTTTTGTCAGTGTTGAAAAACCACTTTTCGCACTTGTGTTGGTGCAGGAAACCACTTTTGCACTTGTATTAGTGTGGAAAAACCACTTTTTGCACTTGTGATAGTGTTGAAAACCCACTTTTCGCACATGTGTTAGTGAAGGAAACCACTTTTCGCACTTGTGTTGGTGCAGGAAACCACTTTTGCAATTGTATTAGTGTGGAAAAAATACTTTTTGCACTTGTGATAGTGTTGAAAAACCACTTTTAGCACTTGTGTTAGTGTTGAAAATCCACTTTTCGCACTTGTGTTGGTGCAGGAAACCACTTTTGCACTTGTATTAGTGTGGAAAAAACACTTTTGCGCTTGTGATAGTGTTGAAAAACCACTTTTCGCACTTGTGTTAGTGTTGAAAAACCACTTTTCGCACTTGTGTTGGTGCAGGAAACCACTTTTGCACATGTATTAGTGTGGAAAAAACACTTTTTGCACTTGTGATAGTGTTGAAAAACCACTTTTCGCACTTGTGTTAGTGTTGAAAAACCACTTTTTGCACTTGTGTTGTTGCAGGAAACCACTTTTGCACTTGTATTAGTGTGGAAAAACCACTTTTCGCACTTGTGTTAGTGTGGAAAAACCACTTTTCGCACTTGTGTTAGTGTTGAAAAACCACTTTTTGCACTTGTCTTGGTGCAGGAAACCACTTTTGCACTTGTGTTAGTGTGGAAAAAACACTTTTTGCACTTGTGATAGTGTTGAAAAACCACTTTTCGCACTTGTGTTAGTGTTGAAAAACCACTTTTTGCACTTGTGTTGGTGCAGGAAACCACTTTTTCACTTGTATTAGTGTGGAAAAACCACTTTTCGCACTTGTGTTAGTGTTGAAAAACCACTTTTCGCACTTGTGTTAGTGTTGAAAAACCACTTTTCGCACTTGTGTTAGTGTTGAAAAACCACTTTTCGCACTTGTGTTGGTGCAGGAAACCACTTTTGCACTTCTATTAGTGTGGAAAAAACACTTTTTGCCCTTGTGATAGTGTTGAAAAACCACTTTTCGCACTTGTGTTAGTGTTGAAAAACTACTTTTCGCACTTGTCTTTGTGCAGGAAACCACTTTTGCACTTGTATTAGTGTGGAAAAACCACTTTTCGCACTTGTGTTAGTGTTGAAAAACCACTTTTCTCACTTGTGTTAGTGTTGAAAAACCACTTTTCGCACCCGTGTTGGTGCAGGAAACCACTTTTGCACTTGTATTAGTGTGGAAAAAACACTTTTTGCACTTGTGATAGTGTTGAAAAACCAGTTTTCGCACTTGTGTTAGTGTTGAAAAACCACTTTTCTCACTTGTGTTAGTGTTGAAAAACCACTTTTCGCACTTGTGTTAGTGTTGAAAAACCACTTTTTGCACTTGCGTTAGTGTTGAAAAACCACTTTTCTCACTTGTGTTAGTGTTGAAAAACCACTTTTCGCACCCGTGTTGGTGCAGGAAACCACTTTTGCACTTGTATTAGTGTGGAAAAAACACTTTTTGCACTTGTGATAGTGTTGAAAAACCAGTTTTCGCACTTGTGTTAGTGTTGAAAAACCACTTTTCTCACTTGTGTTAGTGTTGAAAAACCACTTTTCGCACTTGTGTTAGTGTTGAAAAACCACTTTTCGCACTTGTGTTAGTGTTGAAAAACCACTTTTCGCACTTGTGTTGGTGCAGGAAACCACTTTTGCACTTGTATTAGTGTGGAAAAAACACTTTTTGCACTTGTGATAGTGTTGAAAAACCACTTTTCGCACTTGTGTTAGTGTTGAAAAACCACTTTTCGCACTTGTGTTGGTGCAGGAAACCACTTTTGCACTTGTATTAGTGTTGAAAAAACACTTTTTGCACTTGTGATAGTGTTGAAAAACCACTTTTCGCACTTGTGTTAGTGTTGAAAAACCACTTTTCGCACTTGTGTTGGTGCAGGAAACAACTTTTGCACTTGTATTAGTGTGGAAAAACCACTTTTCGCACTTGTGTTAGTGTTGAAAAACCACTTTTCGCACTTGTGTTAGTGTTGAAAAACCACTTTTCGCACTTGTGTTGGTGCAAGAAACCACTTTTGCACTTGTATTAGTGTGGAAAAACCACTTTTCGCACTTGTGTTTGTGTTGAAAAACCACTTTTCGCACTTGTGTTAGTGTTGAAAAATCACTTTTCGCACTCGTGTTGGTGCAGGAAACCACTTTTGCACTTGTATTAGTGTGGAAAAAACACTTTTTGCACTTGTGATAGTGTTGAAAAACCACTTTTCGCACTTGTGTTAGTGTTGAAAAACCACTTTTCGCACTTGTGCTAGTGTTGAAAAACCACTTTTCGCACTTGTGTTGGCGCAGGAAACCACTTTTGCACTTGTACTAGTGTGGAAAAAACACTTTTCGCACTTGTGTTAGTGTTGAAAAACCACTTTTCGCACTTGTGTTAGTGTTGAAAAACCACTTTTCTCACTTGTGGTCGTGCAGGAAACCACTTTTGCACTTGTATTAGTGTGGAAAAACCACTTTTCGCACTTGTGTTAGTGTTGAAAAACCACTTTTCGCACCCGTGTTGGTGCAGGAAACCACTTTTGCACTTGTATTAGTGTGGAAAAAACACTTTTTGCACTTGTGATAGTGTTGAAAAACCACTTTTCGCACTTGTGTTAGTGTTGAAAAACCACTTTTCTCACTTGTGGTCGTGCAGGAAACCACTTTTGCACTTGTATTAGTGTGGAAAAACCACTTTTCGCACTTGTGTTAGTGTTGAAAAACCACTTTTCTCACTTGTGGTCGTGCAGGAAACCACTTTTGCACTTGTATTAGTGTGGAAAAACCACTTTTCTCACTTGTGTTAGTGTTGAAAAACCACTTTTCGCACCCGTGTTGGTGCAGGAAACCACTTTTGCACTTGTATTAGTGTGGAAAAAACACTTTTTGCACTTGTGATAGTGTTGAAAAACCAGTTTTCGCACTTGTGTTAGTGTTGAAAAACCACTTTTCTCACTTGTGTTAGTGTTGAAAAACCACTTTTCGCACTTGTGTTAGTGTTGAAAAACCACTTTTCGCACTTGTGTTAGTGTTGAAAAACCACTTTTCGCACTTGTGTTGGTGCAGGAAACCACTTTTGCACTTGTATTAGTGTGGAAAAAACACTTTTTGCACTTGTGATAGTGTTGAAAAACCACTTTTCGCACTTGTGTTAGTGTTGAAAAACCACTTTTCGCACTTGTGTTGGTGCAGGAAAACACTTTTGCACTTGTATTAGTGTGGAAAACCCACTTTTTGCACTTGTGATAGTGTTGAAAACCCACTTTTCGCACATGTGTTAGTGAAGGAAACCACTTTTCGCACTCGTGTTGGTGCAGGAAACCACTTTTGCACTTGTATTAGTGTGGATAAAACACTTTTTGCACTTGTGATAGTGTTGAAAACCCACTTTTGGCACTTGTGATAGTGTTGAAAAACCACTTTTCGCACTTGTGTTAGTGTTGAAAAACCACTTTTCGCACTTGTGTTGGTGCAGGAAACCACTTTTGCACTTGTATTAGTGTGGAAAAACCACTTTTGCTACTTGTGTTAGTGTTGAAAAACCACTTTTCGCACTTGTGTTAGTGTTGAAAAACCACTTTTCGCACTTGTGTTAGTGCTGAAAATCCACTTTTCGCACTTGTGTTGGTGCAGGAAACCACATTTGCACTTGTATTAGTGTGGAAAAATCACTTTTCGCACTTGTGTTAGTGTTGAAAAACCACTTTTCGCACTTGTGTTAGTGTTGAAAAACCACTTTTCGCACTTGTGTTGGTGCAGGAAACCACTTTTGCACTCGTATTAGTGTGGAAAAAACACTTTTTGCACTTGTGATAGTGTTGAAAAACCACTTTTCGCACTTGTGTTAGTGTTGAAAACCACTTTTCGCACTTGTGTTGGTGCAGGAAACCACTTTTGCACTTGTATTAGTGTTGAAAAAACACTTTTTGCACTTGTGATAGTGTTGAAAAACCACTTTTCGCACTTGTGTTAGTGTTGAAAAACCACTTTTCGCACTTGTGTTGGTGCAGGAAACAACTTTTGCACTTGTATTAGTGTGGAAAAACCACTTTTCGCACTTGTGTTAGTGTTGAAAAACCACTTTTCGCACTTGTGTTAGTGTTGAAAAACCACTTTTCGCACTTGTGTTGGTGCAAGAAACCACTTTTGCACTTGTATTAGTGTGGAAAAACCACTTTTCGCACTTGTGTTTGTGTTGAAAAACCACTTTTCGCACTTGTGTTAGTGTTGAAAAACCACTTTTCGCACTCGTGTTGGTGCAGGAAACCACTTTTGCACTTGTATTAGTGTGGAAAAAACACTTTTTGCACTTGTGATAGTGTTGAAAAACCAGTTTTCACACTTGTGTTAGTGTTGAAAAACCACTTTTCACACTTGTGCTGGTGTTGAAAAACCACTTTTCGCACTTGTGTTGGCGCAGGAAACCACTTTTGCACTTGTATTAGTGTGGAAAAAACACTTTTCGCACTTGTGTTAGTGTTGAAAAACCACTTTTCGCACTTGTGTTAGTGTTGAAAAACCACTTTTCGCACTTGTGTTGGTGCAGGAAACCACTTTTGCACTTTTATTAGTGTGGAAAAAACACTTTTTGCACTTGTGATAGTGTTGAAAAACCACTTTTCGCACTTGTGTTAGTGTTGAAAAACCACTTTTCGCACTTGTGTTGGTGCAGGAAACCACTTTTGCACTTGTATTAGTGTGGAAAAACCACTTTTCGCACTTGTGTTAGTATTGAAAAACCACTTTTCGCACTTGTGTTGGTGTTGAAAAACCACATTTCGCACTTGTGTTAGTGTTGAAAAACCACTTTTCGCACTTGTGTTGGTGCAGGAAACCACTTTTGCACTTGTATTAGTGTGGAAAAAACACTTTTTGCACTTGTGATAGTGTTGAAAACAACTTTTCGCACTTGTGTTAGTGTTGAAAAACCTCTTTTCGTACTTGTATTGGTGCAGGAAACCACTTTTGCACTTGTATTAGTGTGGAAAAACCACTTTTTGCACTTGTGATAGTGTTGAAAACCCACTTTTCGCACATGTGTTAGTGAAGGAAACCACTTTTCGCACTTGTGTTGGTGCAGGAAACCACTTTTGCAATTGTATTAGTGTGGAAAAAACACTTTTTGCACTTGTGATAGTGTTGAAAAACCACTTTTCGCACTTGTGTTAGTGTTGAAAAGCCACTTTTCGCACTTGTGTTGGTGCAGGAAACCACTTTTGCACTTGTATTAGTGTGGAAAAAACACTTTTGCACTTGTGATAGTGTTGAAAAACCACTTTTCGCACTTGTGTTAGTGTTGAAAAACCACTTTTCGCACTTGTGTTGGTGCAGGAAACCACTTTTGCACTTGTATTAGTGTGGAAAAAACACTTTTTGCACTTGTGATAGTGTTGAAAAACCACTTTTCGCACTTGTGTTAGTGTTGAAAAACCACTTTTCGCACTTGTGTTGGTGCAGGAAACCACTTTTGCACTTGTATAAGTGTGGAAAAACCACTTTTCGCACTTGTGTTAGTGTTGAAAAACCACTTTTTGCACTTGTGTTAGTGTTGAAAAACCACTTTTCGCACTTGTGTTAGTGTTGAAAAACCACTTTTCGCACTTGTGTTGGTGCAGGAAACCACTTTTGCACTTCTATTAGTGTGGAAAAAACACTTTTTGCCCTTGTGATAGTGTTGAAAAACCACTTTTCGCACTTGTGTTAGTGTTGAAAAACTACTTTTCGCACTTGTCTTTGTGCAGGAAACCACTTTTGCACTTGTATTAGTGTGGAAAAACCACTTTTCGCACTTGTGTTAGTGTTGAAAAACCACTTTTCTCACTTGTGTTAGTGTTGAAAAACCACTTTTCGCACCCGTGTTGGTGCAGGAAACCACTTTTGCACTTGTATTAGTGTGGAAAAAACACTTTTTGCACTTGTGATAGTGTTGAAAAACCAGTTTTCGCACTTGTGTTAGTGTTGAAAATCCACTTTTCTCACTTGTGTTAGTGTTGAAAAACCACTTTTCGCACTTGTGTTAGTGTTGAAAAACCACTTTTCGCACTTGTGTTAGTGTTGAAAAACCACTTTTCGCACTTGTGTTGGTGCAGGAAACCACTTTTGCACTTGTATTAGTGTGGAAAAAACACTTTTTGCACTTGTGATAGTGTTGAAAAACCACTTTTCGCACTTGTGTTAGTGTTGAAAAACCACTTTTCGCACTTGTGTTGGTGCAGGAAAACACTTTTGCACTTGTATTAGTGTGGAAAAACCACTTTTCGCACTTGTGTTGGTGCAGGAAAACACTTTTGCACTTGTATTAGTGTGGAAAACCCACTTTTTGCACTTGTGATAGTGTTGAAAACCCACTTTTCGCACATGTGTTAGTGAAGGAAACCACTTTTCGCACTCGTGTTGGTGCAGGAAACCACTTTTGCACTTGTATTAGTGTGGATAAAACACTTTTTGCACTTGTGATAGTGTTGAAAACCACTTTTGGCACTTGTGATAGTGTTGAAAAACCACTTTTCGCACTTGTGTTAGTGTTGAAAAACCACTTTTCGCACTTGTGTTGGTGCAGGAAACCACTTTTGCACTTGTATTAGTGTGGAAAAACCACTTTTGGCACTTGTGTTAGTGTTGAAAAACCACTTTTCGCACTTGTGTTAGTGTTGAAAAACCACTTTTCGCACTTGTGTTAGTGTTGAAAATCCACTTTTCGCACTTGTGTTGGTGCAGTAAACCACATTTGCACTTGTATTAGTGTGGAAAAATCACTTTTCGCACTTGTGTTAGTGTTGAAAAACCACTTTTCGCACTTGTGTTAGTGTTGAAAAACCACTTTTCGCACTTGTGTTGGTGCAGGAAACCACTTTTGCACTTGTATTAGTGTGGAAAAAACACTTTTTGCACTTGTGATAGTGTTGAAAAACCACTTTTCGCACTTGTGTTAGTGTTGAAAAACCACTTTTCGCACTTGTGTTGGTGCAGGAAACCACTTTTGCACTTGTATTAGTGTGGTAAAAACACTTTTTGCACTTGTGATAGTGTTGAAAAACCACTTTTCGCACTTGTGTTAGTGTTGAAAAACCACTTTTTGCACTTGTGTTAGTGTTGAAAAACCACTTTTTGCACTTGTGTTGGTGCAGGAAACCACTTTTGCACTTGTATTAGTGTGGAAAAAACACTTTTCGCACTTGTATTAGTGTTGAAAAACCACTTTTCGCACTTTTGTCAGTGTTGAAAAACCACTTTTCGCACTTGTGTTGGTGCAGGAAACCACTTTTGCACTTGTATTAGTGTGGAAAAACCACTTTTTGCACTTGTGATAGTGTTGAAAACCCACTTTTCGCACATGTGTTAGTGAAGGAAACCACTTTTCGCACTTGTGTTGGTGCAGGAAACCACTTTTGCAATTGTATTAGTGTGGAAAAAATACTTTTTGCACTTGTGATAGTGTTGAAAAACCACTTTTAGCACTTGTGTTAGTGTTGAAAATCCACTTTTCGCACTTGTGTTGGTGCAGGAAACCACTTTTGCACTTGTATTAGTGTGGAAAAAACACTTTTGCGCTTGTGATAGTGTTGAAAAACCACTTTTCGCACTTGTGTTAGTGTTGAAAAACCACTTTTCGCACTTGTGTTGGTGCAGGAAACCACTTTTGCACATGTATTAGTGTGGAAAAAACACTTTTTGCACTTGTGATAGTGTTGAAAAACCACTTTTCGCACTTGTGTTAGTGTTGAAAAACCACTTTTTGCACTTGTGTTGTTGCAGGAAACCACTTTTGCACTTGTATTAGTGTGGAAAAACCACTTTTCGCACTTGTGTTAGTGTGGAAAAACCACTTTTCGCACTTGTGTTAGTGTTGAAAAACCACTTTTTGCACTTGTGTTGGTGCAGGAAACCACTTTTGCACTTGTGTTAGTGTGGAAAAAACACTTTTTGCACTTGTGATAGTGTTGAAAAACCACTTTTCGCACTTGTGTTAGTGTTGAAAAACCACTTTTTGCACTTGTGTTGGTGCAGGAAACCACTTTTTCACTTGTATTAGTGTGGAAAAACCACTTTTCGCACTTGTGTTAGTGTTGAAAAACCACTTTTCGCACTTGTGTTAGTGTTGAAAAACCACTTTTCGCACTTGTGTTAGTGTTGAAAAACCACTTTTCGCACTTGTGTTGGTGCAGGAAACCACTTTTGCACTTCTATTAGTGTGGAAAAAACACTTTTTGCCCTTGTGATAGTGTTGAAAAACCACTTTTCGCACTTGTGTTAGTGTTGAAAAACTACTTTTCGCACTTGTCTTTGTGCAGGAAACCACTTTTGCACTTGTATTAGTGTGGAAAAACCACTTTTCGCACTTGTGTTAGTGTTGAAAAACCACTTTTCTCACTTGTGTTAGTGTTGAAAAACCACTTTTCGCACCCGTGTTGGTGCAGGAAACCACTTTTGCACTTGTATTAGTGTGGAAAAAACACTTTTTGCACTTGTGATAGTGTTGAAAAACCAGTTTTCGCACTTGTGTTAGTGTTGAAAAACCACTTTTCTCACTTGTGTTAGTGTTGAAAAACCACTTTTCGCACTTGTGTTAGTGTTGAAAAACCACTTTTTGCACTTGCGTTAGTGTTGAAAAACCACTTTTCTCACTTGTGTTAGTGTTGAAAAACCACTTTTCGCACCCGTGTTGGTGCAGGAAACCACTTTTGCACTTGTATTAGTGTGGAAAAAACACTTTTTGCACTTGTGATAGTGTTGAAAAACCAGTTTTCGCACTTGTGTTAGTGTTGAAAAACCACTTTTCTCACTTGTGTTAGTGTTGAAAAACCACTTTTCGCACTTGTGTTAGTGTTGAAAAACCACTTTTCGCACTTGTGTTAGTGTTGAAAAACCACTTTTCGCACTTGTGTTGGTGCAGGAAACCACTTTTGCACTTGTATTAGTGTGGAAAAAACACTTTTTGCACTTGTGATAGTGTTGAAAAACCACTTTTCGCACTTGTGTTAGTGTTGAAAAACCACTTTTCGCACTTGTGTTGGTGCAGGAAACCACTTTTGCACTTGTATTAGTGTTGAAAAAACACTTTTTGCACTTGTGATAGTGTTGAAAAACCACTTTTCGCACTTGTGTTAGTGTTGAAAAACCACTTTTCGCACTTGTGTTGGTGCAGGAAACAACTTTTGCACTTGTATTAGTGTGGAAAAACCACTTTTCGCACTTGTGTTAGTGTTGAAAAACCACTTTTCGCACTTGTGTTAGTGTTGAAAAACCACTTTTCGCACTTGTGTTGGTGCAAGAAACCACTTTTGCACTTGTATTAGTGTGGAAAAACCACTTTTCGCACTTGTGTTTGTGTTGAAAAACCACTTTTCGCACTTGTGTTAGTGTTGAAAAATCACTTTTCGCACTCGTGTTGGTGCAGGAAACCACTTTTGCACTTGTATTAGTGTGGAAAAAACACTTTTTGCACTTGTGATAGTGTTGAAAAACCACTTTTCGCACTTGTGTTAGTGTTGAAAAACCACTTTTCGCACTTGTGCTAGTGTTGAAAAACCACTTTTCGCACTTGTGTTGGCGCAGGAAACCACTTTTGCACTTGTACTAGTGTGGAAAAAACACTTTTCGCACTTGTGTTAGTGTTGAAAAACCACTTTTCGCACTTGTGCTAGTGTTGAAAAACCACTTTTCGCACTTGTGTTGGCGCAGGAAACCACTTTTGCACTTGTACTAGTGTGGAAAAAACACTTTTCGCACTTGTGTTAGTGTTGAAAAACCACTTTTCGCACTTGTGTTAGTGTTGAAAAACCACTTTTCGCACCCGTGTTGGTGCAGGAAACCACTTTTGCACTTGTATTAGTGTGGAAAAAACACTTTTTGCACTTGTGATAGTGTTGAAAAACCAGTTTTCGCACTTGTGTTAGTGTTGAAAAACCACTTTTCTCACTTGTGTTAGTGTTGAAAAACCACTTTTCGCACTTGTGTTAGTGTTGAAAAACCACTTTTCGCACTTGTGTTAGTGTTGAAAAACCACTTTTCGCACTTGTGTTGGTGCAGGAAACCACTTTTGCACTTGTATTAGTGTGGAAAAAACACTTTTTGCACTTGTGATAGTGTTGAAAAACCACTTTTCGCACTTGTGTTAGTGTTGAAAAACCACTTTTCGCACTTGTGTTGGTGCAGGAAAACACTTTTGCACTTGTATTAGTGTGGAAAACCCACTTTTTGCACTTGTGATAGTGTTGAAAACCCACTTTTCGCACATGTGTTAGTGAAGGAAACCACTTTTCGCACTCGTGTTGGTGCAGGAAACCACTTTTGCACTTGTATTAGTGTGGATAAAACACTTTTTGCACTTGTGATAGTGTTGAAAACCCACTTTTGGCACTTGTGATAGTGTTGAAAAACCACTTTTCGCACTTGTGTTAGTGTTGAAAAACCACTTTTCGCACTTGTGTTGGTGCAGGAAACCACTTTTGCACTTGTATTAGTGTGGAAAAACCACTTTTGCTACTTGTGTTAGTGTTGAAAAACCACTTTTCGCACTTGTGTTAGTGTTGAAAAACCACTTTTCGCACTTGTGTTAGTGCTGAAAATCCACTTTTCGCACTTGTGTTGGTGCAGGAAACCACATTTGCACTTGTATTAGTGTGGAAAAATCACTTTTCGCACTTGTGTTAGTGTTGAAAAACCACTTTTCGCACTTGTGTTAGTGTTGAAAAACCACTTTTCGCACTTGTGTTGGTGCAGGAAACCACTTTTGCACTCGTATTAGTGTGGAAAAAACACTTTTTGCACTTGTGATAGTGTTGAAAAACCACTTTTCGCACTTGTGTTAGTGTTGAAAACCACTTTTCGCACTTGTGTTGGTGCAGGAAACCACTTTTGCACTTGTATTAGTGTTGAAAAAACACTTTTTGCACTTGTGATAGTGTTGAAAAACCACTTTTCGCACTTGTGTTAGTGTTGAAAAACCACTTTTCGCACTTGTGTTGGTGCAGGAAACAACTTTTGCACTTGTATTAGTGTGGAAAAACCACTTTTCGCACTTGTGTTAGTGTTGAAAAACCACTTTTCGCACTTGTGTTAGTGTTGAAAAACCACTTTTCGCACTTGTGTTGGTGCAAGAAACCACTTTTGCACTTGTATTAGTGTGGAAAAACCACTTTTCGCACTTGTGTTTGTGTTGAAAAACCACTTTTCGCACTTGTGTTAGTGTTGAAAAACCACTTTTCGCACTCGTGTTGGTGCAGGAAACCACTTTTGCACTTGTATTAGTGTGGAAAAAACACTTTTTGCACTTGTGATAGTGTTGAAAAACCAGTTTTCACACTTGTGTTAGTGTTGAAAAACCACTTTTCACACTTGTGCTGGTGTTGAAAAACCACTTTTCGCACTTGTGTTGGCGCAGGAAACCACTTTTGCACTTGTATTAGTGTGGAAAAAACACTTTTCGCACTTGTGTTAGTGTTGAAAAACCACTTTTCGCACTTGTGTTAGTGTTGAAAAACCACTTTTCGCACTTGTGTTGGTGCAGGAAACCACTTTTGCACTTTTATTAGTGTGGAAAAAACACTTTTTGCACTTGTGATAGTGTTGAAAAACCACTTTTCGCACTTTTGTTAGTGTTGAAAAACCACTTTTCGCACTTGTGTTGGTGCAGGAAACCACTTTTGCACTTGTATTAGTGTGGAAAAACCACTTTTCGCACTTGTGTTACTTTTGAAAAACCACTTTTCGCACTTGTGTTGGTGTTGAAAAACCACATTTCGCACTTGTGTTAGTGTTGAAAAACCACTTTTCGCACTTGTGTTGGTGCAGGAAACCACTTTTGCACTTGTATTAGTGTGGAAAAAACACTTTTTGCACTTGTGATAGTGTTGAAAACAACTTTTCGCACTTGTGTTAGTGTTGAAAAACCTCTTTTCGTACTTGTATTGGTGCAGGAAACCACTTTTGCACTTGTATTAGTGTGGAAAAACCACTTTTTGCACTTGTGATAGTGTTGAAAACCCACTTTTCGCACATGTGTTAGTGAAGGAAACCACTTTTCGCACTTGTGTTGGTGCAGGAAACCACTTTTGCAATTGTATTAGTGTGGAAAAAACACTTTTTGCACTTGTGATAGTGTTGAAAAACCACTTTTCGCACTTGTGTTAGTGTTGAAAAGCCACTTTTCGCACTTGTGTTGGTGCAGGAAACCACTTTTGCACTTGTATTAGTGTGGAAAAAACACTTTTGCACTTGTGATAGTGTTGAAAAACCACTTTTCGCACTTGTGTTAGTGTTGAAAAACCACTTTTCGCACTTGTGTTGGTGCAGGAAACCACTTTTGCACTTGTATTAGTGTGGAAAAAACACTTTTTGCACTTGTGATAGTGTTGAAAAACCACTTTTCGCACTTGTGTTAGTGTTGAAAAACCACTTTTCGCACTTGTGTTGGTGCAGGAAACCACTTTTGCACTTGTATAAGTGTGGAAAAACCACTTTTCGCACTTGTGTTAGTGTTGAAAAACCACTTTTCGCACTTGTGTTAGTGTTGAAAAACCACTTTTCGCACTTGTGTTAGTGTTGAAAAACCACTTTTCGCACTTGTGTTGGTGCAGGAAACCACTTTTGCACTTCTATTAGTGTGGAAAAAACACTTTTTGCCCTTGTGATAGTGTTGAAAAACCACTTTTCGCACTTGTGTTAGTGTTGAAAAACTACTTTTCGCACTTGTCTTTGTGCAGGAAACCACTTTTGCACTTGTATTAGTGTGGAAAAACCACTTTTCGCACTTGTGTTAGTGTTGAAAAACCACTTTTCTCACTTGTGTTAGTGTTGAAAAACCACTTTTCGCACCCGTGTTGGTGCAGGAAACCACTTTTGCACTTGTATTAGTGTGGAAAAAACACTTTTTGCACTTGTGATAGTGTTGAAAAACCAGTTTTCGCACTTGTGTTAGTGTTGAAAAACCACTTTTCTCACTTGTGTTAGTGTTGAAAAACCACTTTTCGCACTTGTGTTAGTGTTGAAAAACCACTTTTCGCACTTGTGTTAGTGTTGAAAAACCACTTTTCGCACTTGTGTTGGTGCAGGAAACCACTTTTGCACTTGTATTAGTGTGGAAAAAACACTTTTTGCACTTGTGATAGTGTTGAAAAACCACTTTTCGCACTTGTGTTAGTGTTGAAAAACCACTTTTCGCACTTGTGTTGGTGCAGGAAAACACTTTTGCACTTGTATTAGTGTGGAAAAACCACTTTTCGCACTTGTGTTGGTGCAGGAAAACACTTTTGCACTTGTATTAGTGTGGAAAACCCACTTTTTGCACTTGTGATAGTGTTGAAAACCCACTTTTCGCACATGTGTTAGTGAAGGAAACCACTTTTCGCACTCGTGTTGGTGCAGGAAACCACTTTTGCACTTGTATTAGTATGGATAAAACACTTTTTGCACTTGTGATAGTGTTGAAAACCACTTTTGGCACTTGTGATAGTGTTGAAAAACCACTTTTCGCACTTGTGTTAGTGTTGAAAAACCACTTTTCGCACTTGTGTTGGTGCAGGAAACCACTTTTGCACTTGTATTAGTGTGGAAAAACCACTTTTGGCACTTGTGTTAGTGTTGAAAAACCACTTTTCGCACTTGTGTTAGTGTTGAAAAACCACTTTTCGCACTTGTGTTAGTGTTGAAAATCCACTTTTCGCACTTGTGTTGGTGCAGGAAACCACATTTGCACTTGTATTAGTGTGGAAAAATCACTTTTCGCACTTGTGTTAGTGTTGAAAAACCACTTTTCGCACTTGTGTTAGTGTTGAAAAACCACTTTTCGCACTTGTGTTGGTGCAGGAAACCACTTTTGCACTTGTATTAGTGTGGAAAAAACACTTTTTGCACTTGTGATAGTGTTGAAAAACCACTTTTCGCACTTGTGTTAGTGTTGAAAAACCACTTTTCGCACTTGTGTTGGTGCAGGAAACCACTTTTGCACTTGTATTAGTGTGGAAAAAACACTTTTTGCACTTGTGATAGTGTTGAAAAACCACTTTTCGCACTTGTGTTAGTGTTGAAAAACCACTTTTTGCACTTGTGTTAGTGTTGAAAAACCACTTTTTGCACTTGTGTTGGTGCAGGAAACCACTTTTGCACTTGTATTAGTGTGGAAAAAACACTTTTCGCACTTGTATTAGTGTTGAAAAACCACTTTTCGCACTTTTGTCAGTGTTGAAAAACCACTTTTCGCACCTGTGTTGGTGCAGGAAACCACTTTTGCACTTGTATTAGTGTGGAAAAAACACTTTTTGCACTTGTGATAGTGTTGAAAAACCACTTTTCGCACTTGTGTTAGTGTTGAAAAACCACTTTTCGCACCTGTGTTGGTGCAGGAAACGACTTTTGGACTTGTATTAGTGTGGAAAAACCACTTTTCGCACTTGTGTTAGTGTTGAAAAACCACTTTTCGCACTTGTGTTGGTGCAGGAAACCACTTTTGCACTTGTATTAGTGTGGAAAAAACACTTTTTGCACTTGTGTTAGTGTTGAAAAAACACTTTTTGCACTTGTGATAGTGTTGAAAAACCACTTTTCGCACTTGTGTTAGTGTTGAAAAACCACTTTTCGCACTTGTGTTGGTGCAGGAAACCACTTTTGCACTTGTATTAGTGTGGAAAAACCACTTTTCGCACTTGTGTTAGTGTTGAAAAACCACTTTTCGCACTTGTGTTAGTGTTGAAAAACCACTTTTCGCACTTGTGTTGGTGCAGGAAACCACTTTTGCACTTGTATTAGTGTGGAAAAACCACTTTTTGCACTTGTGATAGTGTTGAAAACCCACTTTTCGCACATGTGTTAGTGAAGGAAACCACTTTTCGCACTTGTGTTGGTGCAGGAAACCACTTTTGCAATTGTATTAGTGTGGAAAAAATACTTTTTGCACTTGTGATAGTGTTGAAAAACCACTTTTCGCACTTGTGTTAGTGTTGAAAATCCACTTTTCGCACTTGTGTTGGTGCAGGAAACCACTTTTGCACTTGTATTAGTGTGGAAAAAACACTTTTGCGCTTGTGATAGTGTTGAAAAACCACTTTTCGCACTTGTGTTAGTGTTGAAAAACCACTTTTCGCACTTGTGTTGGTGCAGGAAACCACTTTTGCACATGTATTAGTGTGGAAAAAACACTTTTTGCACTTGTGATAGTGTTGAAAAACCACTTTTCGCACTTGTGTTAGTGTTGAAAAACCACTTTTTGCACTTGTGTTGTTGCAGGAAACCACTTTTGCACTTGTATTAGTGTGGAAAAACCACTTTTCGCACTTGTGTTAGTGTGGAAAAACCACTTTTCGCACTTGTGTTAGTGTTGAAAAACCACTTTTTGCACTTGTGTTGGTGCAGGAAACCACTTTTGCACTTGTGTTAGTGTGGAAAAAACACTTTTTGCACTTGTGATAGTGTTGAAA
This sequence comes from Myxine glutinosa, assembly GCF_964187855.1. Lineage (NCBI taxonomy): Eukaryota > Metazoa > Chordata > Myxini > Myxiniformes > Myxinidae > Myxine > Myxine glutinosa. Next base: position 37,975 of record NW_027616582.1, read on the forward strand.
AACCACTTTTCGCACTTGTGTTAGTGTTGAAAAACCACTTTTTGCACTTGTGTTGGTGCAGGAAACCACTTTTGCACTTGTATTAGTGTGGAAAAACCACTTTTCGCACTTGTGTTAGTGTTGAAAAACCACTTTTCGCACTTGTGTTAGTGTTGAAAAACCACTTTTCGCACTTGTGTTAGTGTTGAAAAACCACTTTTCGCACTTGTGTTGGTGCAGGAAACCACTTTTGCACTTCTATTAGTGTGGAAAAACACTTTTTGCCCTTGTGATAGTGTTGAAAAACCACTTTTCGCACTTGTGTTAGTGTTGAAAAACTACTTTTCGCACTTGTCTTTGTGCAGGAAACCACTTTTGCACTTGTATTAGTGTGGAAAAACCACTTTTCGCACTTGTGTTAGTGTTGAAAAACCACTTTTCTCACTTGTGTTAGTGTTGAAAAACCACTTTTCGCACCCGTGTTGGTGCAGGAAACCACTTTTGCACTTGTATTAGTGTGGAAAAAACACTTTTTGCACTTGTGATAGTGTTGAAAAACCAGTTTTCGCACTTGTGTTAGTGTTGAAAAACCACTTTTCTCACTTGTGTTAGTGTTGAAAAACCACTTTTCGCACTTGTGTTAGTGTTGAAAAACCACTTTTTGCACTTGTGTTAGTGTTGAAAAACCACTTTTCTCACTTGTGTTAGTGTTGAAAAACCACTTTTCGCACCCGTGTTGGTGCAGGAAACCACTTTTGCACTTGTATTAGTGTGGAAAAAACACTTTTTGCACTTGTGATAGTGTTGAAAAACCAGTTTTCGCACTTGTGTTAGTGTTGAAAAACCACTTTTCTCACTTGTGTTAGTGTTGAAAAACCACTTTTCGCACTTGTGTTAGTGTTGAAAAACCACTTTTCGCACTTGTGTTAGTGTTGAAAAACCACTTTTCGCACTTGTGTTGGTGCAGGAAACCACTTTTGCACTTGTATTAGTGTGGAAAAAACACTTTTTGCACTTGTGATAGTGTTGAAAAACCACTTTTCGCACTTGTGTTAGTGTTGAAAAACCACTTTTCTCACTTGTGTTAGTGTTGAAAAACCACTTTTCGCACTTGTGTTAGTGTTGAAAAACCACTTTTCGCACTTGTGTTAGTGTTGAAAAACCACTTTTCGCACTTGTGTTGGTGCAGGAAACCACTTTTGCACTTGTATTAGTGTGGAAAAAACACTTTTTGCACTTGTGATAGTGTTGAAAAACCACTTTTCGCACTTGTGTTAGTGTTGAAAAACCACTTTTCGCACTTGTGTTGGTGCAGGAAACCACTTTTGCACTTGTATTAGTGTTGAAAAAACACTTTTTGCACTTGTGATAGTGTTGAAAAACCACTTTTCGCACTTGTGTTAGTGTTGAAAAACCACTTTTCGCACTTGTGTTGGTGCAGGAAACAACTTTTGCACTTGTATTAGTGTGGAAAAACCACTTTTCGCACTTGTGTTAGTGTTGAAAAACCACTTTTCGCACTTGTGTTAGTGTTGAAAAACCACTTTTCGCACTTGTGTTGGTGCAAGAAACCACTTTTGCACTTGTATTAGTGTGGAAAAACCACTTTTCGCACTTGTGTTTGTGTTGAAAAACCACTTTTCGCACTTGTGTTAGTGTTGAAAAACCACTTTTCGCACTCGTGTTGGTGCAGGAAACCACTTTTGCACTTGTATTAGTGTGGAAAAAACACTTTTTGCACTTGTGATAGTGTTGAAAAACCACTTTTCGCACTTGTGTTAGTGTTGAAAAACCACTTTTCGCACTTGTGCTAGTGTTGAAAAACCACTTTTCGCACTTGTGTTGGCGCAGGAAACCACTTTTGCACTTGTATTAGTGTGGAAAAAACACTTTTCGCACTTGTATTAGTGTTGAAAAACCACTTTTCGCACTTGTGTTAGTGTTGAAAAACCACTTTTCGCACTTGTGTTGGTGCAGGAAACCACTTTTGCACTTTTATTAGTGTGGAAAAAACACTTTTTGCACTTGTGATAGTGTTGAAAAACCACTTTTCGCACTTGTGTTAGTGTTGAAAAACCACTTTTCGCACTTGTGTTCATGCAGAAAACCACTTTTGCACTTGTATTAGTGTGGAAAAACCACTTTTCGCACTTGTGTTAGTATTGAAAAACCACTTTTCGCACTTGTGTTGGTGTTGAAAAACCACATTTCGCACTTGTGTTAGTGTTGAAAAACCACTTTTCGCACTTGTGTTGGTGCAGGAAACCACTTTTGCACTTGTATTAGTGTGGAAAACCCACTTTTTGCACTTGTGATAGTGTTGAAAACCCACTTTTCGCACATGTGTTAGTGAAGGAAAGCACTTTTTGCACTTGTGTTGGTGCAGGAAACCCCTTTTGCACTTGTATTAGTGTGGATAAAACACTTTTTGCACTTGTGATAGTGTTGAAAACCCACTTTTGGCACTTGTGATAGTGTTGAAAAACCACTTTTCGCACTTGTGTTAGTGTTGAAAAACCACTTTTCGCACTTGTGTTGGTGCAGGAAACCACTTTTGCACTTGTATTAGTGTGGAAAAACCACTTTTGGCACTTGTGTTAGTGTTGAAAAACCACTTTTCGCACTTGTGTTAGTGTTGAAAAACTACTTTTCGCACTTGTGTTAGTGTTGAAAAAGCCACTTTTCGCACTTGTGTTGGTGCAGGAAACCACTTTTGCACTTGTATTAGTGTGGAAAAATCACTTTTCGCACTTGTGTTAGTGTTGAAAAACCACTTTTCTCACTTGTGTTAGTGTTGAAAAAGCACTTTTCGCACTTGTGTTAGTGTTGAAAAACCACTTTTCGCACTTGTGTTAGTGTTGAAAAACCACTTTTCGCACTTGTGTTGGTGCAGGAAACCACTTTTGCACTTGTATTAGTGTGGAAAAAACACTTTTTGCACTTGTGATAGTGTTGAAAAACCACTTTTCGCACTTGTGTTAGTGTTGAAGAACCACTTTTTGCACTTGTGTTAGTGTTGAAAAACCACTTTTCGCACTTGTGTTAGTGTTGAAAAACCACTTTTTGCACTTGTGTTGGTGCAGGAAACCACTTTTGCACTTGTATTAGTGTGGAAAAAACACTTTTCGCACTTGTATTAGTGTTGAAAAACCACTTTTCGCACTTTTGTCAGTGTTGAAAAACCACTTTTCGCACGTGTGTTGGTGCAGGAAACCACTTTTGCACTTGTATTAGTGTGGAAAAAACACTTTTTGCACTTGTGATAGTGTTGAAAAACCACTTTTCGCACTTGTGTTAGTGTTGAAAAACCACTTTTCGCACCTGTGTTGGTGCAGGAAACGACTTTTGCACTTGTATTAGTGTGGAAAAACCACTTTTCGCACTTGTGTTAGTGTTGAAAAACCACTTTTCGCACTTGTGTTAGTGTTGAAAAACCACTTTTCGCACTTGTGTTAGTGTTGAAAAACCACTTTTTGCACTTGTGTTGGTGCAGGAAACCACTTTTGCACTTGTATTAGTGTGGAAAAAACACTTTTCGCACTTGTATTAGTGTTGAAAAACCACTTTTCGCACTTTTGTTAGTGTTGAAAAACCACTTTTCGCACTTGTGTTAGTGTTGAAAAACCACTTTTCGCACTTGTGTTGGTGCAGGAAACCACTTTTGCACTTGTATTAGTGTGGAAAAAACACTTTTTGCACTTGTGATAGTGTTGAAAAACCACTTTTCGCACTTGTGTTAGTGTTGAAAAACCACTTTTCGCACTTGTGTTAGTGTTGAAAAAACACTTTTCGCACTTGTGTTAGTATTGAAAAACCACTTTTCGCACTTGTGTTTGTGTTGAAAAACCACTTTTCGCACTTGTGTTGGTGCAGGAAACCACTTTTGCACTTGTATTAGTGTGGAAAAAACACTTTTTGCACTTGTGTTAGTGTTGAAAAAACACTTTTTGCACTTGTGATAGTGTTGAAAAACCACTTTTCGCACTTGTGTTAGTGTTGAAAAACCACTTTTCGCACTTGTGTTGGTGCAGGAAACCACTTTTGCGCTTGTATTAGTGTGGAAAAACCACTTTTCGCACTTGTGTTAGTGTTGAAAAACCACTTTTCGCACTTGTGTTAGTGTTGAAAAACAACTTTTCGCACTTGTGTTGGTGCAGGAAACCACTTTTGCACTTGTATTAGTGTGGAAAAACCACTTTTTGCAATTGTGATAGTGTTGAAAACCCACTTTTCGCGCATGTGTTAGTGAAGGAAACCACTTTTCGCACTAGTGTTGGTGCAGGAAACCACTTTTGCAATTGTATTAGTGTGGAAAAAACACTTTTTGCACTTGTGATAGTGTTGAAAAACCACTTTTCGCACTTGTGTTAGTGTTGAAAATCCACTTTTCGCACTTGTGTTGGTGCAGGAAACCACTTTTGCACTTGTATTAGTGTGGAAAAAACACTTTTGCGCTTGTGATGGTGTTGAAAAACCACTTTTCGCACTTGTGTTAGTGTTGAAAAACCACTTTTCGCACTTGTGTTGGTGCAGGAAACCACTTTTGCACTTGTATTAGTGTGGAAAAAACACTTTTTGCACTTGTGATAGTGTTGAAAAACCACTTTTCGCACTTGTGTTAGTGTTGAAAAACCACTTTTTGCACTTGTGTTGGTGCAGGAAACCACTTTTGCACTTGTATTAGTGTGGAAAAACCACTTTTCGCACTTGTGTTAGTGTGGAAAAACCATTTTTCGCACTTGTGTTAGTGTTGAAAAACCACTTTTTGCACTTGTGTTGGTGCAGGAAACCACTTTTGCACTTGTGTTAGTGTGGAAAAAACACTTTTTGCACTTGTGATAGTGTTGAAAAACCACTTTTCGCACTTGTGTTAGTGTTGAAAAACCACTTTTTGCACTTGTGTTGGTGCAGGAAACCACTTTTGCACTTGTATTAGTGTGGAAAATCCACTTTTCGCACTTGTGTTAGTGTTGAAAAACCACTTTTCGCACTTGTGTTAGTGTTGAAAAACCACTTTTCGCACTTGTGTTAGTGTTGAAAAACCACTTTTCGCACTTGTGTTGGTTCAGGAAACCACTTTTGCACTTCTATTAGTGTGGAAAAAACACTTTTTGCCCTTGTGATAGTGTTGAAAAACCACTTTTCGCACTTGTGTTAGTGTTGAAAAACTACTTTTCGCACTTGTCTTTGTGCAGGAAACCACTTTTGCACTTGTATTAGTGTGGAAAAACCACTTTTCGCACTTGTGTTAGTGTTGAAAAACCACTTTTCTCACTTGTGTTAGTGTTGAAAACCACTTTTCGCACCCGTGTTGGTGCAGGAAACCACTTTTGCACTTGTGTTAGTGTGGAAAAAACACTTTTTGCACTTGTGATAGTGTTGAAAAACCAGTTTTCGCACTTGTGTTAGTGTTGAAAAACCACTTTTCTCACTTGTGTTAGTGTTGAAAAACCACTTTTCGCACTTGTGTTAGTGTTGAAAAACCACTTTTCGCACTTGTGTTAGTGTTGAAAAACCACTTTTCGCACTTGTGTTGTTGCAGGAAACCACTTTTGCACTTGTATTAGTGTTGAAAAAACACTTTTTGCACTTGTGATAGTGTTGAAAAACCACTTTTCGCACTTGTGTTAGTGTTGAAAAACCACTTTTCGCACTTGTGTTGGTGCAGGAAACAACTTTTGCACTTGTATTAGTGTGGAAAAACCACTTTTCGCACTTGTGTTAGTGTTGAAAAACCACTTTTCGCACTTGTGTTAGGGTTGAAAAACCACTTTTCGCACTTGTGTTGGTGCAAGAAACCACTTTTGCACTTGTATTAGTGTGGAAAAACCACTTTTCGCACTTGTGTTTGTGTTGAAAAACCACTTTTCGCACTTGTGTTAGTGTTGAAAAACCACTTTTCGCACTTGTGTTGGTGCAGGAAACCACTTTTGCACTTGTATTAGTGTGGAAAAAACACTTTTTGCACTTGTGATAGTGTTGAAAACAACTTTTCGCACTTGTGTTAGTGTTGAAAAACCTCTTTTCGCACTTGTATTGGTGCAGGAAACCACTTTTGCACTTGTATTAGTGTGGAAAAACCACTTTTTGCACTTGTGATAGTGTTGAAAACCCACTTTTCGCACATGTGTTAGTGAAGGAAACCACTTTTCGCACTTGTGTTGGTGCAGGAAACCACTTTTGCAATTGTATTAGTGTGGAAAAACCACTTTTCGCACTTGTGTTAGTGTTGAAAAACCACTTTTCGCACTTGTGTTAGTGTTGAAAAACCACTTTTCGCACTTGTGTTAGTGTTGAAAAACCACTTTTCGCACTTGTGTTGGTGCAGGAAACCACTTTTGCACTTCTATTAGTGTGGAAAAAACACTTTTTGCCCTTGTGATAGTGTTGAAAAACCACTTTTTGCACTTGTGTTAGTGTTGAAAAACTACTTTTCGCACTTGTCTTTGTGCAGGAAACCACTTTTGCACTTGTATTAGTGTGGAAAAACCACTTTTCGCACTTGTGTTAGTGTTGAAAAACCACTTTTCTCACTTGTGTTAGTGTTGAAAAACCACTTTTCGCACCCGTGTTGGTGCAGGAAACCACTTTTGCACTTGTATTAGTGTGGAAAAAACACTTTTTGCACTTGTGATAGTGTTGAAAAACCAGTTTTCGCACTTGTGTTAGTGTTGAAAAACCACTTTTCTCACTTGTGTTAGTGTTGAAAAACCACTTTTCGCACTTGTGTTAGTGTTGAAAAACCACTTTTCGCACTTGTGTTAGTGTTGAAAAACCACTTTTCGCACTTGTGTTGGTGCAGGAAACCACTTTTGCACTTGTATTAGTGTGGAAAAAACACTTTTTGCACTTGTGATAGTGTTGAAAAACCACTTTTCGCACTTGTGTTAGTGTTGAAAAACCACTTTTCGCACTTGTGTTGGTGCAGGAAAACACTTTTGCACTTGTATTAGTGTGGAAAACCCACTTTTTGCACTTGTGATAGTGTTGAAAACCCACTTTTCGCACATGTGTTAGTGAAGGAAACCACTTTTCGCACTCGTGTTGGTGCAGGAAACCACTTTTGCACTTGTATTAGTGTGGATAAAACACTTTTTGCACTTGTGATAGTGTTGAAAACCACTTTTGGCACTTGTGATAGTGTTGAAAAACCACTTTTCGCACTTGTGTTAGTGTTGAAAAACCACTTTTCGCACTTGTGTTGGTGCAGGAAACCACTTTTGCACTTGCATTAGTGTGGAAAAACCACTTTTGGCACTTGTGTTAGTGTTGAAAAACCACTTTTCGCACTTGTGTTAGTGTTGAAAAACCACTTTTCGCACTTGTGTTAGTGTTGAAAATCCACTTTTCGCACTTGTGTTGGTGCAGGAAACCACATTTGCACTTGTATTAGTGTGGAAAAATCACGTTTCGCACTTGTGTTAGTGTTGAAAAACCACTTTTCGCACTTGTGTTAGTGTTGAAAAACCACTTTTCGCACTTGTGTTGGTGCAGGAAACCACTTTTGCACTTGTATTAGTGTGGAAAAAACACTTTTTGCACTTGTGATAGTGTTGAAAAACCACTTTTCGCACTTGTGTTAGTGTTGAAAAACCACTTTTCGCACTTGTGTTGGTGCAGGAAACCACTTTTGCACTTGTATTAGTGTGGAAAAAAGACTTTTTGCACTTGTGATAGTGTTGAAAAACCACTTTTCGCACTTGTGTTAATGTTGAAAAACCACTTTTTGCACTTGTGTTAGTGTTGAAAAACCACTTTTTGCACTTGTGTTGGTGCAGGAAACCACTTTTGCACTTGTATTAGTGTGGAAAAAACACTTTTCGCACTTGTATTAGTGTTGAAAAACCACTTTTCGCACTTTTGTCAGTGCTGAAAAACCACTTTTCGCACCTGTGTTGGTGCAGGAAACGACTTTTGCACTTGTATTAGTGTGGAAAAACCACTTTTCGCACTTGTGTTAGTGTTGAAAAACCACTTTTCGCACTTGTGTTGGTGCAGGAAACCACTTTTGCACTTGTATTAGTGTGGAAAAAACACTTTTTGCACTTGTGTTAGTGTTGAAAAAACACTTTTTGCACTTGTGATAGTGTTGAAAAACCACTTTTCGCACTTGTGTTAGTGTTGAAAAACCACTTTTCGCACTGGTGTTGGTGCAGGAAACCACTTTTGCACTTGTATTAGTGTGGAAAAACCACTTTTCGCACTTGTGTTAGTGTTGAAAAACCACTTTTCGCACTTGTGTTAGTGTTGAAAAACCACTTTTCACACTTGTGTTGGTGCAGGAAACCACTTTTGCACTTGTATTAGTGTGGAAAAACCACTTTTTGCACTTGTGATAGTGTTGAAAACCCACTTTTCGCACATGTGTTAGTGAAGGAAACCACTTTTCGCACTTGTGTTGGTGCAGGAAACCACTTTTGCAATTGTATTAGTGTGGAAAAAATACTTTTTGCACTTGTGATAGTGTTGAAAAACCACTTTTCGCACTTGTGTTAGTGTTGAAAATCCACTTTTCGCACTTGTGTTGGTGCAGGAAACCACTTTTGCACTTGTATTAGTGTGGAAAAAACACTTTTGCGCTTGTGATAGTGTTGAAAAACCACTTTTCGCACTTGCGTTAGTGTTGAAAAACCACTTTTCGCACTTGTGTTGGTGCAGGAAATTACTTTTGCACATGTATTAGTGTGGAAAAAACACTTTTTGCACTTGTGATAGTGTTGAAAAACCACTTTTCGCACTTGTGTTAGTGTTGAAAAACCACTTTTTGCACTTGTGTTGTTGCAGGAAACCACTTTTGCACTTGTATTAGTGTGGAAAAACCACTTTTCGCACTTGTGTTAGTGTGGAAAAACCACTTTTCGCACTTGTGTTAGTGTTGAAAAACCACTTTTTGCACTTGTGTTGGTGCAGGAAACCACTTTTGCACTTGTGTTAGTGTGGAAAAAACACTTTTTGCACTTGTGATAGTGTTGAAAAACCACTTTTCGCACTTGTGTTAGTGTTGAAAAACCACTTTTTGCACTTGTGTTGGTGCAGGAAACCACTTTTGCACTTGTATTAGTGTGGAAAAACCACTTTTCGCACTTGTGTTAGTGTTGAAAAACCACTTTTCGCACTTGTGTTAGTGTTGAAAAACCACTTTTCGCACTTGTGTTAGTGTTGAAAAACCACTTTTCGCACTTGTGTTGGTGCAGGAAACCACTTTTGCACTTCTATTAGTGTGGAAAAAACACTTTTTGCCCTTGTGATAGTGTTGAAAAACCACTTTTCGCACTTGTGTTAGTGTTGAAAAACTACTTTTCGCACTTGTCTTTGTGCAGGAAACCACTTTTGCACTTGTATTACTGTGGAAAAACCACTTTTCGCACTTGTGTTAGTGTTGAAAAACCACTTTTCTCACTTGTGTTAGTGTTGAAAAACCACTTTTCGCACCCGTGTTGGTGCAGGAAACCACTTTTGCACTTGTATTAGTGTGGAAAAAACACTTTTTGCACTTGTGATAGTGTTGAAAAACCAGTTTTCGCACTTGTGTTAGTGTTGAAAAACCACTTTTCTCACTTGTGTTAGTGTTGAAAAACCACTTTTCGCACTTGTGTTAGTGTTGAAAAACCACTTTTCGCACTTGTGTTAGTGTTGAAAAACCACTTTTCGCACTTGTGTTGGTGCAGGAAACCACTTTTGCACTTGTATTAGTGTGGAAAAAACACTTTTTGCACTTGTGATAGTGTTGAAAAACCACTTTTCGCACTTGTGTTAGTGTTGAAAAACCACTTTTCGCACTTGTGTTGGTGCAGGAAACCACTTTTGCACTTGTATTAGTGTTGAAAAAACACTTTTTGCACTTGTGATAGTGTTGAAAAACCACTTTTCGCACTTGTGTTAGTGTTGAAAAACCACTTTTCGCACTTGTGTTGGTGCAGGAAACAACTTTTGCACTTGTATTAGTGTGGAAAAACCACTTTTCGCACTTGTGTTAGTGTTGAAAAACCACTTTTCGCACTTGTGTTAGTGTTGAAAAACCACTTTTCGCACTTGTGTTGGTGAAAGAAACCACTTTTGCACTTGTATTAGTGTGGAAAAACCACTTTTCGCACTTGTGTTTGTGTTGAAAAACCACTTTTCGCACTTGTGTTAGTGTTGAAAAACCACTTTTCGCACTCGTGTTGGTGCAGGAAACCACTTTTGCACTTGTATTAGTGTGGAAAAAACACTTTTTGCACTTGTGTTAGTGTTGAAAAACCACTTTTCGCACTTGTGCTAGTGTTGAAAAACCACTTTTCGCACTTGTGTTGGCGCAGGAAACCACTTTTGCACTTGTATTAGTGTGGGAAAAACACTTTTCGCACTTGTATTAGTGTTGAAAAACCACTTTTCGCACTTGTGTTAGTGTTGAAAAACCACTTTTCGCACTTGTGTTCATGCAGGAAACCACTTTTGCACTTGTATTAGTGTGGAAAAACCACTTTTCGCACTTGTGTTAGTATTGAAAAACCACTTTTCGCACTTGTGTTGGTGTTGAAAAACCACATTTCGCACTTGTGTTAGTGTTGAAAAACCACTTTTCGCACTTGTGTTGGTGCAGGAAACCACTTTTGCACTTGTATTAGTGTGGAAAAAACACTTTTTGCACTTGTGATAGTGTTGAAAACAACTTTTCGCACTTGTGTTAGTGTTGAAAAACCCTTTTCGCACTTGTATTGGTGCAGGAAACCACTTTTGCACTTGTATTAGTGTGGAAAACCCACTTTTTGCACTTGTGATAGTGTTGAAAACCCACTTTTCGCACATGTGTTAGTGAAGGAAAGCACTTTTTGCACTTGTGTTGGTGCAGGAAACCCCTTTTGCACTTGTATTAGTGTGGATAAAACACTTTTTGCACTTGTGATAGTGTTGAAAACCCACTTTTGGCACTTGTGATAGTGTTGAAAAACCACTTTTCGCACTTGTGTTAGTGTTGAAAAACCACTTTTCGCACTTGTGTTGGTGCAGGAAACCACTTTTGCACTTGTATTAGTGTGGAAAAACCACTTTTGGCACTTGTGTTAGTGTTGAAAAACCACTTTTCGCACTTGTGTTAGTGTTGAAAAACTACTTTTCGCACTTGTGTTAGTGTTGAAAAAGCCACTTTTCGCACTTGTGTTGGTGCAGGAAACCACTTTTGCACTTGTATTAGTGTGGAAAAATCACTTTTCGCACTTGTGTTAGTGTTGAAAAACCACTTTTCTCACTTGTGTTAGTGTTGAAAAAGCACTTTTCGCACTTGTGTTAGTGTTGAAAAACCACTTTTCGCACTTGTGTTAGTGTTGAAAAACCACTTTTCGCACTTGTGTTGGTGCAGGAAACCACTTTTGCACTTGTATTAGTGTGGAAAAAACACTTTTTGCACTTGTGATAGTGTTGAAAAACCACTTTTCGCACTTGTGTTAGTGTTGAAAAACCACTTTTTGCACTTGTGTTAGTGTTGAAAAACCACTTTTCGCACTTGTGTTAGTGTTGAAAAACCACTTTTTGCACTTGTGTTGGTGCAGGAAACCACTTTTGCACTTGTATTAGTGTGGAAAAAACACTTTTCGCACTTGTATTAGTGTTGAAAAACCACTTTTCGCACTTTTGTCAGTGTTGAAAAACCACTTTTCGCACTTGTGTTGGTGCAGGAAACCACTTTTGCACTTGTATTAGTGTGGAAAAAACACTTTTGCACTTGTGATAGTGTTGAAAAACCACTTTTCGCACTTGTGTTAGTGTTGAAAAACCACTTTTCGCACTTGTGTTGGTGCAGGAAACCACTTTTGCACTTGTATTAGTGTGGAAAAAACACTTTTTGCACTTGTGATAGTGTTGAAAAACCACTTTTCGCACTTGTGTTAGTGTGGAAAAACCACTTTTCGCACTTGTGTTAGTGTTGAAAAACCACTTTTCGCACTTGTGTTGGTGCAGGAAACCACTTTTGCACTTGTATTAGTGTGGAAAAAACACTTTTTGCACTTGTGATAGTGTTGAAAAACCACTTTTCGCACTTGTGTTAGTGTGGAAAAACCACTTTTCGCACTTGTGTTAGTGTTGAAAAACCACTTTTCGCACTTGTGTTAGTGTTGATAAACCACTTTTCGCACTTGTGTTAGTGTTGAAAAACCACTTTTCGCACTTGTGTTGGTGCAGGAAACCACTTTTGCACTTCTATTAGTGTGGAAAAAACACTTTTTGCCCTTGTGATAGTGTTGAAAAACCACTTTTCGCACTTGTGTTAGTGTTGAAAAACTACTTTTCGCACTTGTCTTTGTGCAGGAAACCACTTTTGCACTTGTATTAGTGTGGAAAAACCACTTTTCGCACTTGTGTTAGTGTTGAAAAACCACTTTTCTCACTTGTGTTAGTGTTGAAAAACCACTTTTCGCACCCGTGTTGGTGCAGGAAACCACTTTTGCACTTGTATTAGTGTGGAAAAAACACTTTTTGCACTTGTGATAGTGTTGAAAAACCAGTTTTCGCACTTGTGTTAGTGTTGAAAAACCACTTTTCTCACTTGTGTTAGTGTTGAAAAACCACTTTTCGCACTTGTGTTAGTGTTGAAAAACCACTTTTCGCACTTGTGTTAGTGTTGAAAAACCACTTTTCGCACTTGTGTTGGTGCAGGAAACCACTTTTGCACTTGTATTAGTGTGGAAAAAACACTTTTTGCACTTGTGATAGTGTTGAAAAACCACTTTTCGCACTTGTGTTAGTGTTGAAAAACCACTTTTCGCACTTGTGTTGGTGCAGGAAAACACTTTTGCACTTGTATTAGTGTGGAAAACCCACTTTTTGCACTTGTGATAGTGTTGAAAACCCACTTTTCGCACATGTGTTAGTGAAGGAAACCACTTTTCGCACTCGTGTTGGTGCAGGAAACCACTTTTGCACTTGTATTAGTGTGGATAAAACACTTTTTGCACTTGTGATAGTGTTGAAAACCACTTTTGGCACTTGTGATAGTGTTGAAAAACCACTTTTCGCACTTGTGTTAGTGTTGAAAAACCACTTTTCGCACTTGTGTTGGTGCAGGAAACCACTTTTGCACTTGCATTAGTGTGGAAAAACCACTTTTGGCACTTGTGTTAGTGTTGAAAAACCACTTTTCGCACTTGTGTTAGTGTTGAAAAACCACTTTTCGCACTTGTGTTAGTGTTGAAAATCCACTTTTCGCACTTGTGTTGGTGCAGGAAACCACATTTGCACTTGTATTAGTGTGGAAAAATCACTTTTCGCACTTGTGTTAGTGTTGAAAAACCACTTTTCGCACTTGTGTTAGTGTTGAAAAACCACTTTTCGCACTTGTGTTGGTGCAGGAAACCACTTTTGCACTTGTATTAGTGTGGAAAAAACACTTTTTGCACTTGTGATAGTGTAGAAAAACCACTTTTCGCACTTGTGTTAGTGTTGAAAAACCACTTTTCGCACTTGTGTTGGTGCAGGAAACCACTTTTGCACTTGTATTAGTGTGGAAAAAAGACTTTTTGCACTTGTGATAGTGTTGAAAAACCACTTTTCGCACTTGTGTTAGTGTTGAAAAACCACTTTTTGCACTTGTGTTAGTGTTGAAAAACCACTTTTTGCACTTGTGTTGGTGCAGGAAACCACTTTTGCACTTGTATTAGTGTGGAAAAAACACTTTTCGCACTTGTATTAGTGTTGAAAAACCACTTTTCGCACTTTTGTCAGTGTTGAAAAACCACTTTTCGCACCTGTGTTGGTGCAGGAAACGACTTTTGCACTTGTATTAGTGTGGAAAAACCACTTTTCGCACTTGTGTTAGTGTTGAAAAACCACTTTTCGCACTTGTGTTGGTGCAGGAAACCACTTTTGCACTTGTATTAGTGTGGAAAAAACACTTTTTGCACTTGTGTTAGTGTTGAAAAAACACTTTTTGCACTTGTGATAGTGTTGAAAAACCACTTTTCGCACTTGTGTTAGTGTTGAAAAACCACTTTTCGCACTTGTGTTGGTGCAGGAAACCACTTTTGCACTTGTATTAGTGTGGAAAAACCACTTTTCGCACTTGTGTTAGTGTTGAAAAACCACTTTTCGCACTTGTGTTAGTGTTGAAAAACCACTTTTCGCACTTGTGTTGGTGCAGGAAACCACTTTTGCACTTGTATTAGTGTGGAAAAACCACTTTTTGCACTTGTGATAGTGTTGAAAACCCACTTTTCGCACATGTGTTAGTGAAGGAAACCACTTTTCGCACTTGTGTTGGTGCAGGAAACCACTTTTGCAATTGTATTAGTGTGGAAAAAATACTTTTTGCACTTGTGATAGTGTTGAAAAACCACTTTTCGCACTTGTGTTAGTGTTGAAAATCCACTTTTCGCACTTGTGTTGGTGCAGGAAACCACTTTTGCACTTGTATTAGTGTGGAAAAAACACTTTTGCGCTTGTGATAGTGTTGAAAAACCACTTTTCGCACTTGTGTTAGTGTTGAAAAACCACTTTTCGCACTTGTGTTGGTGCAGGAAATTACTTTTGCACATGTATTAGTGTGGAAAAAACACTTTTTGCACTTGTGATAGTGTTGAAAAACCACTTTTCGCACTTGTGTTAGTGTTGAAAAACCACTTTTTGCACTTGTGTTGTTGCAGGAAACCACTTTTGCACTTGTATTAGTGTGGAAAAACCACTTTTCGCACTTGTGTTAGTGTGGAAAAACCACTTTTCGCACTTGTGTTAGTGTTGAAAAACCACTTTTTGCACTTGTGTTGGTGCAGGAAACCACTTTTGCACTTGTGTTAGTGTGGAAAAAACACTTTTTGCACTTGTGATAGTGTTGAAAAACCACTTTTCGCACTTGTGTTAGTGTTGAAAAACCACTTTTTGCACTTGTGTTGATGCAGGAAACCACTTTTGCACTTGTATTAGTGTGGAAAAACCACTTTTCGCACTTGTGTTAGTGTTGAAAAACCACTTTTCGCACTTGTGTTAGTGTTGAAAAACCACTTTTCGCACTTGTGTTAGTGTTGAAAAACCACTTTTTGCACTTGTGTTGGTGCAGGAAACCACTTTTGCACTTCTATTAGTGTGGAAAAAACACTTTTTGCCCTTGTGATAGTGTTGAAAAACCACTTTTCGCACTTGTGTTAGTGTTGAAAAACTACTTTTCGCACTTGTCTTTGTGCAGGAAACCACTTTTGCACTTGTATTACTGTGGAAAAACCACTTTTCGCACTTGTGTTAGTGTTGAAAAACCACTTTTCTCACTTGTGTTAGTGTTGAAAAACCACTTTTCGCACCCGTGTTGGTGCAGGAAACCACTTTTGCACTTGTATTAGTGTGGAAAAAACACTTTTTGCACTTGTGATAGTGTTGAAAAACCAGTTTTCGCACTTGTGTTAGTGTTGAAAAACCACTTTTCTCACTTGTGTTAGTGTTGAAAAACCACTTTTCGCACTTGTGTTAGTGTTGAAAAACCACTTTTCGCACTTGTGTTAGTGTTGAAAAACCACTTTTCGCACTTGTGTTGGTGCAGGAAACCACTTTTGCACTTGTATTAGTGTGGAAAAAACACTTTTTGCACTTGTGATAGTGTTGAAAAACCACTTTTCGCACTTGTGTTAGTGTTGAAAAACCACTTTTCGCACTTGTGTTGGTGCAGGAAACCACTTTTGCACTTGTATTAGTGTTGAAAAAACACTTTTTGCACTTGTGATAGTGTTGAAAAACCACTTTTCGCACTTGTGTTAGTGTTGAAAAACCACTTTTCGCACTTGTGTTGGTGCAGGAAACAACTTTTGCACTTGTATTAGTGTGGAAAAACCACTTTTCGCACTTGTGTTAGTGTTGAAAAACCACTTTTCGCACTTGTGTTAGTGTTGAAAAACCACTTTTCGCACTTGTGTTGGTGCAAGAAACCACTTTTGCACTTGTATTAGTGTGGAAAAACCACTTTTCGCACTTGTGTTTGTGTTGAAAAACCACTTTTCGCACTTGTGTTAGTGTTGAAAAACCACTTTTCGCACTCGTGTTGGTGCAGGAAACCACTTTTGCACTTGTATTAGTGTGGAAAAAACACTTTTTGCACTTGTGTTAGTGTTGAAAAACCACTTTTCGCACTTGTGTTAGTGTTGAAAAACCACTTTTCGCACTTGTGTTAGTGTTGAAAAACCACTTTTCGCACTTGTGTTAGTGTTGAAAAACCACTTTTCGCACTTGTGTTGGTGCAGGAAACCACTTTTGCACTTCTATTAGTGTGGAAAAAACACTTTTTGCCCTTGTGATAGTGTTGAAAAACCACTTTTCGCACTTGTGTTAGTGTTGAAAAACTACTTTTCGCACTTGTCTTTGTGCAGGAAACCACTTTTGCACTTGTATTACTGTGGAAAAACCACTTTTCGCACTTGTGTTAGTGTTGAAAAACCACTTTTCTCACTTGTGTTAGTGTTGAAAAACCACTTTTCGCACCCGTGTTGGTGCAGGAAACCACTTTTGCACTTGTATTAGTGTGGAAAAAACACTTTTTGCACTTGTGATAGTGTTGAAAAACCAGTTTTCGCACTTGTGTTAGTGTTGAAAAACCACTTTTCTCACTTGTGTTAGTGTTGAAAAACCACTTTTCGCACTTGTGTTAGTGTTGAAAAACCACTTTTCGCACTTGTGTTAGTGTTGAAAAACCACTTTTTGCACTTGTGTTGATGCAGGAAACCACTTTTGCACTTGTATTAGTGTGGAAAAACCACTTTTCGCACTTGTGTTAGTGTTGAAAAACCACTTTTCGCACTTGTGTTAGTGTTGAAAAACCACTTTTCGCACTTGTGTTAGTGTTGAAAAACCACTTTTCGCACTTGTGTTGGTGCAGGAAACCACTTTTGCACTTCTATTAGTGTGGAAAAAACACTTTTTGCCCTTGTGATAGTGTTGAAAAACCACTTTTCGCACTTGTGTTAGTGTTGAAAAACTACTTTTCGCACTTGTCTTTGTGCAGGAAACCACTTTTGCACTTGTATTACTGTGGAAAAACCACTTTTCGCACTTGTGTTAGTGTTGAAAAACCACTTTTCTCACTTGTGTTAGTGTTGAAAAACCACTTTTCGCACCCGTGTTGGTGCAGGAAACCACTTTTGCACTTGTATTAGTGTGGAAAAAACACTTTTTGCACTTGTGATAGTGTTGAAAAACCAGTTTTCGCACTTGTGTTAGTGTTGAAAAACCACTTTTCTCACTTGTGTTAGTGTTGAAAAACCACTTTTCGCACTTGTGTTAGTGTTGAAAAACCACTTTTCGCACTTGTGTTAGTGTTGAAAAACCACTTTTCGCACTTGTGTTGGTGCAGGAAACCACTTTTGCACTTGTATTAGTGTGGAAAAAACACTTTTTGCACTTGTGATAGTGTTGAAAAACCACTTTTCGCACTTGTGTTAGTGTTGAAAAACCACTTTTCGCACTTGTGTTGGTGCAGGAAACCACTTTTGCACTTGTATTAGTGTTGAAAAAACACTTTTTGCACTTGTGATAGTGTTGAAAAACCACTTTTCGCACTTGTGTTAGTGTTGAAAAACCACTTTTCGCACTTGTGTTGGTGCAGGAAACAACTTTTGCACTTGTATTAGTGTGGAAAAACCACTTTTCGCACTTGTGTTAGTGTTGAAAAACCACTTTTCGCACTTGTGTTAGTGTTGAAAAACCACTTTTCGCACTTGTGTTGGTGCAAGAAACCACTTTTGCACTTGTATTAGTGTGGAAAAACCACTTTTCGCACTTGTGTTTGTGTTGAAAAACCACTTTTCGCACTTGTGTTAGTGTTGAAAAACCACTTTTCGCACTCGTGTTGGTGCAGGAAACCACTTTTGCACTTGTATTAGTGTGGAAAAAACACTTTTTGCACTTGTGTTAGTGTTGAAAAACCACTTTTCGCACTTGTGCTAGTGTTGAAAAACCACTTTTCGCACTTGTGTTGGCGCAGGAAACCACTTTTGCACTTGTATTAGTGTGGAAAAAACACTTTTCGCACTTGTATTAGTGTTGAAAAACCACTTTTCGCACTTGTGTTAGTGTTGAAAAACCACTTTTCGCACTTGTGTTGGTGCAGGAAACCACTTTTGCACTTTTATTAGTGTGGAAAAAACACTTTTTGCACTTGTGATAGTGTTGAAAAACCACTTTTCGCACTTGTGTTAGTGTTGAAAAACCACTTTTCGCACTTGTGTTCATGCAGGAAACCACTTTTGCACTTGTATTAGTGTGGAAAAACCACTTTTCGCACTTGTGTTAGTATTGAAAAACCACTTTTCGCACTTGTGTTGGTGTTGAAAAACCACATTTCGCACTTGTGTTAGTGTTGAAAAACCACTTTTCGCACTTGTGTTGGTGCAGGAAACCACTTTTGCACTTGTATTAGTGTGGAAAAAACACTTTTTGCACTTGTGATAGTGTTGAAAACAACTTTTCGCACTTGTGTTAGTGTTGAAAAACCCTTTTCGCACTTGTATTGGTGCAGGAAACCACTTTTGCACTTGTATTAGTGTGGAAAACCCACTTTTTGCACTTGTGATAGTGTTGAAAACCCACTTTTCGCACATGTGTTAGTGAAGGAAAGCACTTTTTGCACTTGTGTTGGTGCAGGAAACCCCTTTTGCACTTGTATTAGTGTGGATAAAACACTTTTTGCACTTGTGATAGTGTTGAAAACCCACTTTTGGCACTTGTGATAGTGTTGAAAAACCACTTTTCACACTTGTGTTAGTGTTGAAAAACCACTTTTCGCACTTGTGTTGGTGCAGGAAACCACTTTTGCACTTGTATTAGTGTGGAAAAACCACTTTTGGCACTTGTGTTAGTGTTGAAAAACCACTTTTCGCACTTGTGTTAGTGTTGAAAAACTACTTTTCGCACTTGTGTTAGTGTTGAAAAAGCCACTTTTCGCACTTGTGTTGGTGCAGGAAACCACTTTTGCACTTGTATTAGTGTGGAAAAATCACTTTTCGCACTTGTGGTAGTGTTGAAAAACCACTTTTCTCACTTGTGTTAGTGTTGAAAAAGCACTTTTCGCACTTGTGTTAGTGTTGAAAAACCACTTTTCGCACTTGTGTTAGTGTTGAAAAACCACTTTTCGCACTTGTGTTGGTGCAGGAAACCACTTTTGCACTTGTATTAGTGTGGAAAAAACACTTTTTGCACTTGTGATAGTGTTGAAAAACCACTTTTCGCACTTGTGTTAGTGTTGAAAAACCACTTTTTGCACTTGTGTTAGTGTTGAAAAACCACTTTTCGCACTTGTGTTAGTGTTGAAAAACCACTTTTTGCACTTGTGTTGGTGCAGGAAACCACTTTTGCACTTGTATTAGTGTGGAAAAAACACTTTTCGCACTTGTATTAGTGTTGAAAAACCACTTTTCGCACTTTTGTCAGTGTTGAAAAACCACTTTTCGCACGTGTGTTGGTGCAGGAAACCACTTTTGCACTTGTATTAGTGTGGAAAAAACACTTTTTGCACTTGTGATAGTGTTGAAAAACCACTTTTCGCACTTGTGTTAGTGTTGAAAAACCACTTTTCGCACCTGTGTTGGTGCAGGAAACGACTTTTGCACTTGTATTAGTGTGGAAAAACCACTTTTCGCACTTGTGTTAGTGTTGAAAAACCACTTTTCGCACTTGTGTTAGTGTTGAAAAACCACTTTTCGCACTTGTGTTAGTGTTGAAAAACCACTTTTTGCACTTGTGTTGGTGCAGGAAACCACTTTTGCACTTGTATTAGTGTGGAAAAAACACTTTTCGCACTTGTATTAGTGTTGAAAAACCACTTTTCGCACTTTTGTTAGTGTTGAAAAACCACTTTTCGCACTTGTGTTAGTGTTGAAAAACCACTTTTCGCACTTGTGTTGGTGCAGGAAACCACTTTTGCACTTGTATTAGTGTGGAAAAAACACTTTTTGCACTTGTGATAGTGTTGAAAAACCACTTTTCGCACTTGTGTTAGTGTTGAAAAACCACTTTTCGCACTTGTGTTAGTGTTGAAAAAACACTTTTCGCACTTGTGTTAGTATTGAAAAACCACTTTTCGCACTTGTGTTTGTGTTGAAAAACCACTTTTCGCACTTGTGTTGGTGCAGGAAACCACTTTTGCACTTGTATTAGTGTGGAAAAAACACTTTTTGCACTTGTGTTAGTGTTGAAAAAACACTTTTTGCACTTGTGATAGTGTTGAAAAACCACTTTTCGCACTTGTGTTAGTGTTGAAAAACCACTTTTCGCACTTGTGTTGGTGCAGGAAACCACTTTTGCGCTTGTATTAGTGTGGAAAAACCACTTTTCGCACTTGTGTTAGTGTTGAAAAACCACTTTTCGCACTTGTGTTAGTGTTGAAAAACAACTTTTCGCACTTGTGTTGGTGCAGGAAACCACTTTTGCACTTGTATTAGTGTGGAAAAACCACTTTTTGCAATTGTGATAGTGTTGAAAACCCACTTTTCGCGCATGTGTTAGTGAAGGAAACCACTTTTCGCACTTGTGTTGGTGCAGGAAACCACTTTTGCAATTGTATTAGTGTGGAAAAAACACTTTTTGCACTTGTGATAGTGTTGAAAAACCACTTTTCGCACTTGTGTTAGTGTTGAAAATCCACTTTTCGCACTTGTGTTGGTGCAGGAAACCACTTTTGCACTTGTATTAGTGTGGAAAAAACACTTTTGCGCTTGTGATGGTGTTGAAAAACCACTTTTCGCACTTGTGTTAGTGTTGAAAAACCACTTTTCGCACTTGTGTTGGTGCAGGAAACCACTTTTGCACTTGTATTAGTGTGGAAAAAACACTTTTTGCACTTGTGATAGTGTTGAAAAACCACTTTTCGCACTTGTGTTAGTGTTGAAAAACCACTTTTTGCACTTGTGTTGGTGCAGGAAACCACTTTTGCACTTGTATTAGTGTGGAAAAACCACTTTTCGCACTTGTGTTAGTGTGGAAAAACCACTTTTCGCACTTGTGTTAGTGTTGAAAAACCACTTTTTGCACTTGTGTTGGTGCAGGAAACCACTTTTGCACTTGTGTTAGTGTGGAAAAAACACTTTTTGCACTTGTGATAGTGTTGAAAAACCACTTTTCGCACTTGTGTTAGTGTTGAAAAACCACTTTTTGCACTTGTGTTGGTGCAGGAAACCACTTTTGCACTTGTATTAGTGTGGAAAATCCACTTTTCGCACTTGTGTTAGTGTTGAAAAACCACTTTTCGCACTTGTGTTAGTGTTGAAAAACCACTTTTCGCACTTGTGTTAGTGTTGAAAAACCACTTTTCGCACTTGTGTTGGTTCAGGAAACCACTTTTGCACTTCTATTAGTGTGGAAAAAACACTTTTTGCCCTTGTGATAGTGTTGAAAAACCACTTTTCGCACTTGTGTTAGTGTTGAAAAACTACTTTTCGCACTTGTCTTTGTGCAGGAAACCACTTTTGCACTTGTATTAGTGTGGAAAAACCACTTTTCGCACTTGTGTTAGTGTTGAAAACCACTTTTCTCACTTGTGTTAGTGTTGAAAAACCACTTTTCGCACCCGTGTTGGTGCAGGAAACCACTTTTGCACTTGTGTTAGTGTGGAAAAAACACTTTTTGCACTTGTGATAGTGTTGAAAAACCAGTTTTCGCACTTGTGTTAGTGTTGAAAAACCACTTTTCTCACTTGTGTTAGTGTTGAAAAACCACTTTTCGCACTTGTGTTAGTGTTGAAAAACCACTTTTCGCACTTGTGTTAGTGTTGAAAAACCACTTTTCGCACTTGTGTTGGTGCAGGAAACCACTTTTGCACTTGTATTAGTGTGGAAAAAACACTTTTTGC
Organism: Myxine glutinosa; assembly: GCF_964187855.1. Classification (NCBI taxonomy): domain Eukaryota; kingdom Metazoa; phylum Chordata; class Myxini; order Myxiniformes; family Myxinidae; genus Myxine; species Myxine glutinosa. The sequence continues at coordinate 59,744 of NW_027616582.1, forward strand.
ACTTGTGATAGTGTTGAAAAACCACTTTTCGCACTTTCGTTAGTGTTGAAAAACCACTTTTCGCACTTGTGTTGGTGCAGGAAACCACTTTTGCACTTGTATTAGTGTTGAAAAAACACTTTTTGCACTTGTGATAGTGTTGAAAAACCACTTTTCGCACTTGTGTTAGTGTTGAAAAACCACTTTTCGCACTTGTGTTGGTGCAGGAAACAACTTTTGCACTTGTATTAGTGTGGAAAAACCACTTTTCGCACTTGTGTTAGTGTTGAAAAACCACTTTTCGCACTTGTGTTAGGGTTGAAAAACCACTTTTCGCACTTGTGTTGGTGCAAGAAACCACTTTTGCACTTGTATTAGTGTGGAAAAACCACTTTTCGCACTTGTGTTTGTGTTGAAAAACCACTTTTCGCACTTGTGTTAGTGTTGAAAAACCACTTTTCGCACTCATGTTGGTGCAGGAAACCACTTTTGCACTTGTATTAGTGTGGAAAAAACACTTTTTGCACTTGTGATAGTGTTGAAAAACCACTTTTCGCACTTGTGTTAGTGTTGAAAAACCACTTTTCGCACTTGTGCTAGTGTTGAAAAACCACTTTTCGCACTTGTGTTGGCACAGGAAACCACTTTTGCACTTGTATTAGTGTGGAAAAAACACTTTTCGCACTTGTGTTAGTGTTGAAAAACCACTTTTCGCACTTGTGTTAGTGTTGAAAAACCACTTTTCGCACTTGTGTTGGTGCAGGAAACCACTTTTGCACTTTTATTAGTGTGGAAAAAACACTTTTTGCACTTGTGATAGTGTTGAAAAACCACTTTTCGCACTTGTGTTAGTGTTGAAAAACCACTTTTCGCACTTGTGTTCGTGCAGGAAACCACTTTTGCACTTGTATTAGTGTGGAAAAACCACTTTTCGCACTTGTGTTAGTATTGAAAAACCACTTTTCGCACATTGTGTTGGTGTTGAAAAACCACATTTCGCACTTGTGTTAGTGTTGAAAAACCACTTTTCGCACTTGTGTTGGTGCAGGAAACCACTTTTGCACTTGTATTAGTGTGAAAAAAACACTTTTTGCACTTGTGATAGTGTTGAAAACAACTTTTCGCACTTGTGTTAGTGTTGAAAAACCCTTTTCGCACTTGTATTGGTGCAGGAAACCACTTTTGCACTTGTATTAGTGTGGAAAACCCACTTTTTGCACTTGTGATAGTGTTGAAAACCCACTTTTCGCACATGTGTTAGTGAAGGAAAGCACTTTTTGCACTTGTGTTGGTGCAGGAAACCACTTTTGCACTTGTATTAGTGTGGATAAAACACTTTTTGCACTTGTGTTAGTGTTGAAAAACCCACTTTTGGCACTTGTGACAGTGTTGAAAAACCACTTTTCGCACTTGTGTTAGTGTTGAAAAACCACTTTTCGCACTTGTGTTGGTGCAGGAAACCACTTTTGCACTTGTATTAGTGTGGAAAAACCACTTTTGGCACTTGTGTTAGTGTTGAAAAACCACTTTTCGCACTTGTGTTAGTGTTGAAAAACTACTTTTCGCACTTGTGTTAGTGTTGAAAAAGCCACTTTTCGCACTTGTGTTGGTGCAGGAAACCACTTTTGCACTTGTATTAGTGTGGAAAAATCACTTTTCGCACTTGTGTTAGTGTTGAAAAACCACTTTTCTCACTTGTGTTAGTGTTGAAAAACCACTTTTCGCACTTGTGTTAGTGTTGAAAAACCACTTTTCGCACTTGTGTTAGTGTTGAAAAACCACTTTTCGCACTTGTGTTGGTGCAGGAAACCACTTTTGCACTTGTATTAGTGTGGAAAAAACACTTTTTGCACTTGTGATAGTGTTGAAAAACCACTTTTCGCACTTGTGTTAGTGTTGAAAAACCACTTTTTGCACTTGTGTTAGTGTTGAAAAACCTCTTTTCGCACTTGTGTTAGTGTTGAAAAACCACTTTTTGCACTTGTGTTGGTGCAGGAAACCACTTTTGCACTTGTATTAGTGTGGCAAAAACACTTTTCGCACTTGTATTAGTGTTGAAAAACCACTTTTCGCACTTTTGTCAGTGTTGAAAAACCACTTTTCGCACGTGTGTTGGTGCAGGAAACCACTTTTGCACTTGTATTAGTGTGGAAAAAACACTTTTTGCACTTGTGATAGTGTTGAAAAACCACTTTTCGCACTTGTGTTAGTGTTGAAAAACCACTTTTTGCACCTGTGTTGGTGCAGGAAACGACTTTTGCACTTGTATTAGTGTGGAAAAACCACTTTTCGCACTTGTGTTAGTGTTGAAAAACCACTTTTCGCACTTGTGTTAGTGTTGAAAAACCACTTTTCGCACTTGTGTTAGTGTTGAAAAACCACTTTTTGCACTTGTGTTGGTGCAGGAAACCACTTTTGCACTTGTATTAGTGTGGAAAAAACACTTTTCGCACTTGTATTAGTGTTGAAAAACCACTTTTCGCACTTTTGTTAGTGTTGAAAAACCACTTTTCGCACTTGTGTTAGTGTTGAAAAACCACTTTTCGCACTTGTGTTGGTGCAGGAAACCACTTTTGCACTTGTATTAGTGTGGAAAAAACACTTTTTGCACTTGTGATAGTGTTGAAAAACCACTTTTCGCACTTGTGTTAGTGTTGAAAAACCACTTTTCGCACTTGTGTTAGTGTTGAAAAAACACTTTTCGCACTTGTGTTAGTATTGAAAAACCACTTTTCGCACTTGTGTTTGTGTTGAAAAACCACTTTTCGCACTTGTGTTTGTGTTGAAAAACCACTTTTCGCACTTGTGTTGGTGCAGGAAACCACTTTTGCACTTGTATTAGTGTGGAAAAAACACTTTTTGCACTTGTGTTAGTGTTGAAAAAACACTTTTTGCACTTGTGATAGTGTTGAAAAACCACTTTTCGCACTTGTGTTAGTGTTGAAAAACCACTTTTCGCACTTGTGTTGGTGCAGGAAACCACTTTTGCGCTTGTATTAGTGTGGAAAAACCACTTTTCGCACTTGTGTTAGTGTTGAAAAACCACTTTTCGCACTTGTGTTCGTGCAGGAAACCACTTTTGCACTTGTATTAGTGTGGAAAAACCACTTTTCGCACTTGTGTTAGTATTGAAAAACCACTTTTCGCACTTGTGTTGGTGTTGAAAAACCACATTTCGCACTTGTGTTAGTGTTGAAAAACCACTTTTCGCACTTGTGTTGGTGCAGGAAACCACTTTTGCACTTGTATTAGTGTGGAAAAAACACTTTTTGCACTTGTGATAGTGTTGAAAACAACTTTTCGCACTTGTGTTAGTGTTGAAAAACCCTTTTCGCACTTGTATTGGTGCAGGAAACCACTTTTGCACTTGTATTAGTGTGGAAAACCCACTTTTTGCACTTGTGATAGTGTTGAAAACCCACTTTTCGCACATGTGTTAGTGAAGGAAAGCACTTTTTGCACTTGTGTTGGTGCAGGAAACCACTTTTGCACTTGTATTAGTGTGGATAAAACACTTTTTGCACTTGTGATAGTGTTGAAAACCCACTTTTGGCACTTGTGATAGTGTTGAAAAACCACTTTTCGCACTTGTGTTAGTGTTGAAAAACCACTTTTCGCACTTGTGTTGGTGCAGGAAACCACTATTGCACTTGTATTAGTGTGGAAAAACCACTTTTGGCACTTGTGTGTGTTGAAAAACCACTTTTCGCACTTGTGTTAGTGTTGAAAAACTACTTTTCGCACTTGTGTTAGTGTTGAAAAAGCCACTTTTCGCACTTGTGTTGGTGCAGGAAACCACTTTTGCACTTGTATTAGTGTGGAAAAATCACTTTTCGCACTTGTGTTAGTGTTGAAAAACCACTTTTCTCACTTGTGTTAGTGTTGAAAAACCACTTTTCGCACTTGTGTTGGTGCAGGAAACCACTTTTGCACTTGTATTAGTGTGGAAAAAACACTTTTTGCACTTGTGATAGTGTTGAAAAACCACTTTTCGCACTTGTGTTAGTGTTGAAAAACCACTTTTCGCACTTGTGTTAGTGTTGAAAAAACACTTTTCGCACTTGTGTTAGTATTGAAAAACCACTTTTCGCACTTGTGTTTGTGTTGAAAAACCACTTTTCGCACTTGTGTTGGTGCAGGAAACCACTTTTGCACTTGTATTAGTGTGGAAAAAACACTTTTTGCACTTGTGTTAGTGTTGAAAAAACACTTTTTGCACTTGTGATAGTGTTGAAAAACCACTTTTCGCACTTGTGTTAGTGTTGAAAAACCACTTTTCGCACTTGTGTTGGTGCAGGAAACCACTTTTGCGCTTGTATTAGTGTGGAAAAACCACTTTTCGCACTTGTGTTGGTGCAAGAAACCACTTTTGCACTTGTAATAGTGTGGAAAGACCACTTTTCGCACTTGTGTTTGTGTTGAAAAACCACTTTTCGCACTTGTGTTAGTGTTGAAAAACCACTTTTCGCACTTGTGTTAGTGTTGAAAAACCACTTTTCGCACTTGTGTTAGTGTTGAAAAACCACTTTTTGCACTTGTGTTGGTGCAGGAAACCACTTTTGCACTTGTATTAGTGTGGAAAAAACACTTTTCGCACTTGTATTAGTGTTGAAAAACCACTTTTCGCACTTTTGTTAGTGTTGAAAAACCACTTTTCGCACTTGTGTTAGTGTTGAAAAACCACTTTTCGCACTTGTGTTGGTGCAGGAAACCACTTTTGCACTTGTATTAGTGTGGAAAAAACACTTTTTGCACTTGTGATAGTGTTGAAAAACCACTTTTCGCACTTGTGTTAGTGTTGAAAAACCACTTTTCGCACTTGTGTTAGTGTTGAAAAAACACTTTTCGCACTTGTGTTAGTATTGAAAAACCACTTTTCGCACTTGTGTTTGTGTTGAAAAACCACTTTTCGCACTTGTGTTGGTGCAGGAAACCACTTTTGCACTTGTATTAGTGTGGAAAAAACACTTTTTGCACTTGTGTTAGTGTTGAAAAAACACTTTTTGCACTTGTGATAGTGTTGAAAAACCACTTTTCGCACTTGTGTTAGTGTTGAAAAACCACTTTTCGCACTTGTGTTGGTGCAGGAAACCACTTTTGCGCTTGTATTAGTGTGGAAAAACCACTTTTCGCACTTGTGTTAGTGTTGAAAAACCACTTTTCGCACTTGTGTTAGTGTTGAAAAACAACTTTTCGCACTTGTGTTGGTGCAGGAAACCACTTTTGCACTTGTATTAGTGTGGAAAAACCACTTTTTGCAATTGTGATAGTGTTGAAAACCCACTTTTCGCGCATGTGTTAGTGAAGGAAACCACTTTTCGCACTTGTGTTGGTGCAGGAAACCACTTTTGCAATTGTATTAGTGTGGAAAAAACACTTTTTGCACTTGTGATAGTGTTGAAAAACCACTTTTCGCACTTGTGTTAGTGTTGAAAATCCACTTTTCGCACTTGTGTTGGTGCAGGAAACCACTTTTGCACTTGTATTAGTGTGGAAAAAACACTTTTGCGCTTGTGATGGTGTTGAAAAACCACTTTTCGCACTTGTGTTAGTGTTGAAAAACCACTTTTCGCACTTGTGTTGGTGCAGGAAACCACTTTTGCACTTGTATTAGTGTGGAAAAAACACTTTTTGCACTTGTGATAGTGTTGAAAAACCACTTTTCGCACTTGTGTTAGTGTTGAAAAACCACTTTTTGCACTTGTGTTGGTGCAGGAAACCACTTTTGCACTTGTATTAGTGTGGAAAAACCACTTTTCGCACTTGTGTTAGTGTGGAAAAACCACTTTTCGCACTTGTGTTAGTGTTGAAAAACCACTTTTTGCACTTGTGTTGGTGCAGGAAACCACTTTTGCACTTGTGTTAGTGTGGAAAAAACACTTTTTGCACTTGTGATAGTGTTGAAAAACCACTTTTCGCACTTGTGTTAGTGTTGAAAAACCACTTTTTGCACTTGTGTTGGTGCAGGAAACCACTTTTGCACTTGTATTAGTGTGGAAAATCCACTTTTCGCACTTGTGTTAGTGTTGAAAAACCACTTTTCGCACTTGTGTTAGTGTTGAAAAACCACTTTTCGCACTTGTGTTAGTGTTGAAAAACCACTTTTCGCACTTGTGTTGGTTCAGGAAACCACTTTTGCACTTCTATTAGTGTGGAAAAAACACTTTTTGCCCTTGTGATAGTGTTGAAAAACCACTTTTCGCACTTGTGTTAGTGTTGAAAAACTACTTTTCGCACTTGTCTTTGTGCAGGAAACCACTTTTGCACTTGTATTAGTGTGGAAAAACCACTTTTCGCACTTGTGTTAGTGTTGAAAAACCACTTTTCTCACTTGTGTTAGTGTTGAAAAACCACTTTTCGCACCCGTGTTGGTGCAGGAAACCACTTTTGCACTTGTGTTAGTGTGGAAAAAACACTTTTTGCACTTGTGATAGTGTTGAAAAACCAGTTTTCGCACTTGTGTTAGTGTTGAAAAACCACTTTTCTCACTTGTGTTAGTGTTGAAAAACCACTTTTCGCACTTGTGTTAGTGTTGAAAAACCACTTTTCGCACTTGTGTTAGTGTTGAAAAACCACTTTTCGCACTTGTGTTGGTGCAGGAAACCACTTTTGCACTTGTATTAGTGTGGAAAAAACACTTTTTGCACTTGTGATAGTGTTGAAAAACCACTTTTCGCACTTTCGTTAGTGTTGAAAAACCACTTTTCGCACTTGTGTTGGTGCAGGAAACCACTTTTGCACTTGTATTAGTGTTGAAAAAACACTTTTTGCACTTGTGATAGTGTTGAAAAACCACTTTTCGCACTTGTGTTAGTGTTGAAAAACCACTTTTCGCACTTGTGTTGGTGCAGGAAACAACTTTTGCACTTGTATTAGTGTGGAAAAACCACTTTTCGCACTTGTGTTAGTGTTGAAAAACCACTTTTCGCACTTGTGTTAGGGTTGAAAAACCACTTTTCGCACTTGTGTTGGTGCAAGAAACCACTTTTGCACTTGTATTAGTGTGGAAAAACCACTTTTCGCACTTGTGTTTGTGTTGAAAAACCACTTTTCGCACTTGTGTTAGTGTTGAAAAACCACTTTTCGCACTCATGTTGGTGCAGGAAACCACTTTTGCACTTGTATTAGTGTGGAAAAAACACTTTTTGCACTTGTGATAGTGTTGAAAAACCACTTTTCGCACTTGTGTTAGTGTTGAAAAACCACTTTTCGCACTTGTGCTAGTGTTGAAAAACCACTTTTCGCACTTGTGTTGGCACAGGAAACCACTTTTGCACTTGTATTAGTGTGGAAAAAACACTTTTCGCACTTGTGTTAGTGTTGAAAAACCACTTTTCGCACTTGTGTTAGTGTTGAAAAACCACTTTTCGCACTTGTGTTGGTGCAGGAAACCACTTTTGCACTTTTATTAGTGTGGAAAAAACACTTTTTGCACTTGTGATAGTGTTGAAAAACCACTTTTCGCACTTGTGTTAGTGTTGAAAAACCACTTTTCGCACTTGTGTTCGTGCAGGAAACCACTTTTGCACTTGTATTAGTGTGGAAAAACCACTTTTCGCACTTGTGTTAGTATTGAAAAACCACTTTTCGCACATTGTGTTGGTGTTGAAAAACCACATTTCGCACTTGTGTTAGTGTTGAAAAACCACTTTTCGCACTTGTGTTGGTGCAGGAAACCACTTTTGCACTTGTATTAGTGTGAAAAAAACACTTTTTGCACTTGTGATAGTGTTGAAAACAACTTTTCGCACTTGTGTTAGTGTTGAAAAACCCTTTTCGCACTTGTATTGGTGCAGGAAACCACTTTTGCACTTGTATTAGTGTGGAAAACCCACTTTTTGCACTTGTGATAGTGTTGAAAACCCACTTTTCGCACATGTGTTAGTGAAGGAAAGCACTTTTTGCACTTGTGTTGGTGCAGGAAACCACTTTTGCACTTGTATTAGTGTGGATAAAACACTTTTTGCACTTGTGTTAGTGTTGAAAAACCCACTTTTGGCACTTGTGATAGTGTTGAAAAACCACTTTTCGCACTTGTGTTAGTGTTGAAAAACCACTTTTCGCACTTGTGTTGGTGCAGGAAACCACTTTTGCACTTGTATTAGTGTGGAAAAACCACTTTTGGCACTTGTGTTAGTGTTGAAAAACCACTTTTCGCACTTGTGTTAGTGTTGAAAAACTACTTTTCGCACTTGTGTTAGTGTTGAAAAAGCCACTTTTCGCACTTGTGTTGGTGCAGGAAACCACTTTTGCACTTGTATTAGTGTGGAAAAATCACTTTTCGCACTTGTGTTAGTGTTGAAAAACCACTTTTCTCACTTGTGTTAGTGTTGAAAAACCACTTTTCGCACTTGTGTTAGTGTTGAAAAACCACTTTTCGCACTTGTGTTAGTGTTGAAAAACCACTTTTCGCACTTGTGTTGGTGCAGGAAACCACTTTTGCACTTGTATTAGTGTGGAAAAAACACTTTTTGCACTTGTGATAGTGTTGAAAAACCACTTTTCGCACTTGTGTTAGTGTTGAAAAACCACTTTTTGCACTTGTGTTAGTGTTGAAAAACCTCTTTTCGCACTTGTGTTAGTGTTGAAAAACCACTTTTTGCACTTGTGTTGGTGCAGGAAACCACTTTTGCACTTGTATTAGTGTGGCAAAAACACTTTTCGCACTTGTATTAGTGTTGAAAAACCACTTTTCGCACTTTTGTCAGTGTTGAAAAACCACTTTTCGCACGTGTGTTGGTGCAGGAAACCACTTTTGCACTTGTATTAGTGTGGAAAAAACACTTTTTGCACTTGTGATAGTGTTGAAAAACCACTTTTCGCACTTGTGTTAGTGTTGAAAAACCACTTTTTGCACCTGTGTTGGTGCAGGAAACGACTTTTGCACTTGTATTAGTGTGGAAAAACCACTTTTCGCACTTGTGTTAGTGTTGAAAAACCACTTTTCGCACTTGTGTTAGTGTTGAAAAACCACTTTTCGCACTTGTGTTAGTGTTGAAAAACCACTTTTTGCACTTGTGTTGGTGCAGGAAACCACTTTTGCACTTGTATTAGTGTGGAAAAAACACTTTTCGCACTTGTATTAGTGTTGAAAAACCACTTTTCGCACTTTTGTTAGTGTTGAAAAACCACTTTTCGCACTTGTGTTAGTGTTGAAAAACCACTTTTCGCACTTGTGTTGGTGCAGGAAACCACTTTTGCACTTGTATTAGTGTGGAAAAAACACTTTTTGCACTTGTGATAGTGTTGAAAAACCACTTTTCGCACTTGTGTTAGTGTTGAAAAACCACTTTTCGCACTTGTGTTAGTGTTGAAAAAACACTTTTCGCACTTGTGTTAGTATTGAAAAACCACTTTTCGCACTTGTGTTTGTGTTGAAAAACCACTTTTCGCACTTGTGTTGGTGCAGGAAACCACTTTTGCACTTGTATTAGTGTGGAAAAAACACTTTTTGCACTTGTGTTAGTGTTGAAAAAACACTTTTTGCACTTGTGATAGTGTTGAAAAACCACTTTTCGCACTTGTGTTAGTGTTGAAAAACCACTTTTCGCACTTGTGTTGGTGCAGGAAACCACTTTTGCGCTTGTATTAGTGTGGAAAAACCACTTTTCGCACTTGTGTTAGTGTTGAAAAACCACTTTTCGCACTTGTGTTCGTGCAGGAAACCACTTTTGCACTTGTATTAGTGTGGAAAAACCACTTTTCGCACTTGTGTTAGTATTGAAAAACCACTTTTCGCACTTGTGTTGGTGTTGAAAAACCACATTTCGCACTTGTGTTAGTGTTGAAAAACCACTTTTCGCACTTGTGTTGGTGCAGGAAACCACTTTTGCACTTGTATTAGTGTGGAAAAAACACTTTTTGCACTTGTGATAGTGTTGAAAACAACTTTTCACACTTGTGTTAGTGTTGAAAAACCCTTTTCGCACTTGTATTGGTGCAGGAAACCACTTTTGCACTTGTATTAGTGTGGAAAACCCACTTTTTGCACTTGTGATAGTGTTGAAAACCCACTTTTCGCACATGTGTTAGTGAAGGAAAGCACTTTTTGCACTTGTGTTGGTGCAGGAAACCACTTTTGCACTTGTATTAGTGTGGATAAAACACTTTTTGCACTTGTGATAGTGTTGAAAACCCACTTTTGGCACTTGTGATAGTGTTGAAAAACCACTTTTCGCACTTGTGTTAGTGTTGAAAAACCACTTTTCGCACTTGTGTTGGTGCAGGAAACCACTATTGCACTTGTATTAGTGTGGAAAAACCACTTTTGGCACTTGTGTGTGTTGAAAAACCACTTTTCGCACTTGTGTTAGTGTTGAAAAACTACTTTTCGCACTTGTGTTAGTGTTGAAAAAGCCACTTTTCGCACTTGTGTTGGTGCAGGAAACCACTTTTGCACTTGTATTAGTGTGGAAAAATCACTTTTCGCACTTGTGTTAGTGTTGAAAAACCACTTTTCTCACTTGTGTTAGTGTTGAAAAACCACTTTTCGCACTTGTGTTGGTGCAGGAAACCACTTTTGCACTTGTATTAGTGTGGAAAAAACACTTTTTGCACTTGTGATAGTGTTGAAAAACCACTTTTCGCACTTGTGTTAGTGTTGAAAAACCACTTTTCGCACTTGTGTTAGTGTTGAAAAAACACTTTTCGCACTTGTGTTAGTATTGAAAAACCACTTTTCGCACTTGTGTTTGTGTTGAAAAACCACTTTTCGCACTTGTGTTGGTGCAGGAAACCACTTTTGCACTTGTATTAGTGTGGAAAAAACACTTTTTGCACTTGTGTTAGTGTTGAAAAAACACTTTTTGCACTTGTGATAGTGTTGAAAAACCACTTTTCGCACTTGTGTTAGTGTTGAAAAACCACTTTTCGCACTTGTGTTGGTGCAGGAAACCACTTTTGCGCTTGTATTAGTGTGGAAAAACCACTTTTCGCACTTGTGTTGGTGCAAGAAACCACTTTTGCACTTGTAATAGTGTGGAAAGACCACTTTTCGCACTTGTGTTTGTGTTGAAAAACCACTTTTCGCACTTGTGTTAGTGTTGAAAAACCACTTTTCGCACTTGTGTTAGTGTTGAAAAACCACTTTTCGCACTTGTGTTAGTGTTGAAAAACCACTTTTTGCACTTGTGTTGGTGCAGGAAACCACTTTTGCACTTGTATTAGTGTGGAAAAAACACTTTTCGCACTTGTATTAGTGTTGAAAAACCACTTTTCGCACTTTTGTTAGTGTTGAAAAACCACTTTTCGCACTTGTGTTAGTGTTGAAAAACCACTTTTCGCACTTGTGTTGGTGCAGGAAACCACTTTTGCACTTGTATTAGTGTGGAAAAAACACTTTTTGCACTTGTGATAGTGTTGAAAAACCACTTTTCGCACTTGTGTTAGTGTTGAAAAACCACTTTTCGCACTTGTGTTAGTGTTGAAAAAACACTTTTCGCACTTGTGTTAGTATTGAAAAACCACTTTTCGCACTTGTGTTTGTGTTGAAAAACCACTTTTCGCACTTGTGTTGGTGCAGGAAACCACTTTTGCACTTGTATTAGTGTGGAAAAAACACTTTTTGCACTTGTGTTAGTGTTGAAAAAACACTTTTTGCACTTGTGATAGTGTTGAAAAACCACTTTTCGCACTTGTGTTAGTGTTGAAAAACCACTTTTCGCACTTGTGTTGGTGCAGGAAACCACTTTTGCGCTTGTATTAGTGTGGAAAAACCACTTTTCGCACTTGTGTTAGTGTTGAAAAACCACTTTTCGCACTTGTGTTAGTGTTGAAAAACAACTTTTCGCACTTGTGTTGGTGCAGGAAACCACTTTTGCACTTGTATTAGTGTGGAAAAACCACTTTTTGCAATTGTGATAGTGTTGAAAACCCACTTTTCGCGCATGTGTTAGTGAAGGAAACCACTTTTCGCACTTGTGTTGGTGCAGGAAACCACTTTTGCAATTGTATTAGTGTGGAAAAAACACTTTTTGCACTTGTGATAGTGTTGAAAAACCACTTTTCGCACTTGTGTTAGTGTTGAAAATCCACTTTTCGCACTTGTGTTGGTGCAGGAAACCACTTTTGCACTTGTATTAGTGTGGAAAAAACACTTTTGCGCTTGTGATGGTGTTGAAAAACCACTTTTCGCACTTGTGTTAGTGTTGAAAAACCACTTTTCGCACTTGTGTTGGTGCAGGAAACCACTTTTGCACTTGTATTAGTGTGGAAAAAACACTTTTTGCACTTGTGATAGTGTTGAAAAACCACTTTTCGCACTTGTGTTAGTGTTGAAAAACCACTTTTTGCACTTGTGTTGGTGCAGGAAACCACTTTTGCACTTGTATTAGTGTGGAAAAACCACTTTTCGCACTTGTGTTAGTGTGGAAAAACCACTTTTCGCACTTGTGTTAGTGTTGAAAAACCACTTTTTGCACTTGTGTTGGTGCAGGAAACCACTTTTGCACTTGTGTTAGTGTGGAAAAAACACTTTTTGCACTTGTGATAGTGTTGAAAAACCACTTTTCGCACTTGTGTTAGTGTTGAAAAACCACTTTTTGCACTTGTGTTGGTGCAGGAAACCACTTTTGCACTTGTATTAGTGTGGAAAATCCACTTTTCGCACTTGTGTTAGTGTTGAAAAACCACTTTTCGCACTTGTGTTAGTGTTGAAAAACCACTTTTCGCACTTGTGTTAGTGTTGAAAAACCACTTTTCGCACTTGTGTTGGTTCAGGAAACCACTTTTGCACTTCTATTAGTGTGGAAAAAACACTTTTTGCCCTTGTGATAGTGTTGAAAAACCACTTTTCGCACTTGTGTTAGTGTTGAAAAACTACTTTTCGCACTTGTCTTTGTGCAGGAAACCACTTTTGCACTTGTATTAGTGTGGAAAAACCACTTTTCGCACTTGTGTTAGTGTTGAAAAACCACTTTTCTCACTTGTGTTAGTGTTGAAAAACCACTTTTCGCACCCGTGTTGGTGCAGGAAACCACTTTTGCACTTGTGTTAGTGTGGAAAAAACACTTTTTGCACTTGTGATAGTGTTGAAAAACCAGTTTTCGCACTTGTGTTAGTGTTGAAAAACCACTTTTCTCACTTGTGTTAGTGTTGAAAAACCACTTTTCGCACTTGTGTTAGTGTTGAAAAACCACTTTTCGCACTTGTGTTAGTGTTGAAAAACCACTTTTCGCACTTGTGTTGGTGCAGGAAACCACTTTTGCACTTGTATTAGTGTGGAAAAAACACTTTTTGCACTTGTGATAGTGTTGAAAAACCACTTTTCGCACTTTCGTTAGTGTTGAAAAACCACTTTTCGCACTTGTGTTGGTGCAGGAAACCACTTTTGCACTTGTATTAGTGTTGAAAAAACACTTTTTGCACTTGTGATAGTGTTGAAAAACCACTTTTCGCACTTGTGTTAGTGTTGAAAAACCACTTTTCGCACTTGTGTTGGTGCAGGAAACAACTTTTGCACTTGTATTAGTGTGGAAAAACCACTTTTCGCACTTGTGTTAGTGTTGAAAAACCACTTTTCGCACTTGTGTTAGGGTTGAAAAACCACTTTTCGCACTTGTGTTGGTGCAAGAAACCACTTTTGCACTTGTATTAGTGTGGAAAAACCACTTTTCGCACTTGTGTTTGTGTTGAAAAACCACTTTTCGCACTTGTGTTAGTGTTGAAAAACCACTTTTCGCACTCATGTTGGTGCAGGAAACCACTTTTGCACTTGTATTAGTGTGGAAAAAACACTTTTTGCACTTGTGATAGTGTTGAAAAACCACTTTTCGCACTTGTGTTAGTGTTGAAAAACCACTTTTCGCACTTGTGCTAGTGTTGAAAAACCACTTTTCGCACTTGTGTTGGCACAGGAAACCACTTTTGCACTTGTATTAGTGTGGAAAAAACACTTTTCGCACTTGTGTTAGTGTTGAAAAACCACTTTTCGCACTTGTGTTAGTGTTGAAAAACCACTTTTCGCACTTGTGTTGGTGCAGGAAACCACTTTTGCACTTTTATTAGTGTGGAAAAAACACTTTTTGCACTTGTGATAGTGTTGAAAAACCACTTTTCGCACTTGTGTTAGTGTTGAAAAACCACTTTTCGCACTTGTGTTCGTGCAGGAAACCACTTTTGCACTTGTATTAGTGTGGAAAAACCACTTTTCGCACTTGTGTTAGTATTGAAAAACCACTTTTCGCACATTGTGTTGGTGTTGAAAAACCACATTTCGCACTTGTGTTAGTGTTGAAAAACCACTTTTCGCACTTGTGTTGGTGCAGGAAACCACTTTTGCACTTGTATTAGTGTGAAAAAAACACTTTTTGCACTTGTGATAGTGTTGAAAACAACTTTTCGCACTTGTGTTAGTGTTGAAAAACCCTTTTCGCACTTGTATTGGTGCAGGAAACCACTTTTGCACTTGTATTAGTGTGGATAAAACACTTTTTGCACTTGTGTTAGTGTTGAAAAACCCACTTTTGGCACTTGTGATAGTGTTGAAAAACCACTTTTCGCACTTGTGTTAGTGTTGAAAAACCACTTTTCGCACTTGTGTTGGTGCAGGAAACCACTTTTGCACTTGTATTAGTGTGGAAAAACCACTTTTGGCACTTGTGTTAGTGTTGAAAAACCACTTTTCGCACTTGTGTTAGTGTTGAAAAACTACTTTTCGCACTTGTGTTAGTGTTGAAAAAGCCACTTTTCGCACTTGTGTTGGTGCAGGAAACCACTTTTGCACTTGTATTAGTGTGGAAAAATCACTTTTCGCACTTGTGTTAGTGTTGAAAAACCACTTTTCTCACTTGTGTTAGTGTTGAAAAACCACTTTTCGCACTTGTGTTAGTGTTGAAAAACCACTTTTCGCACTTGTGTTAGTGTTGAAAAACCACTTTTCGCACTTGTGTTGGTGCAGGAAACCACTTTTGCACTTGTATTAGTGTGGAAAAAACACTTTTTGCACTTGTGATAGTGTTGAAAAACCACTTTTCGCACTTGTGTTAGTGTTGAAAAACCAATTTTTGCACTTGTGTTAGTGTTGAAAAACCTCTTTTCGCACTTGTGTTAGTGTTGAAAAACCACTTTTTGCACTTGTGTTGGTGCAGGAAACCACTTTTGCACTTGTATTAGTGTGGCAAAAACACTTTTCGCACTTGTATTAGTGTTGAAAAACCACTTTTCGCACTTTTGTCAGTGTTGAAAAACCACTTTTCGCACGTGTGTTGGTGCAGGAAACCACTTTTGCACTTGTATTAGTGTGGAAAAAACACTTTTTGCACTTGTGATAGTGTTGAAAAACCACTTTTCGCACTTGTGTTAGTGTTGAAAAACCACTTTTCGCACCTGTGTTGGTGCAGGAAACGACTTTTGCACTTGTATTAGTGTGGAAAAACCACTTTTCGCACTTGTGTTAGTGTTGAAAAACCACTTTTCGCACTTGTGTTAGTGTTGAAAAACCACTTTTCGCACTTGTGTTAGTGTTGAAAAACCACTTTTTGCACTTGTGTTGGTGCAGGAAACCACTTTTGCACTTGTATTAGTGTGGAAAAAACACTTTTCGCACTTGTATTAGTGTTGAAAAACCACTTTTCGCACTTTTGTTAGTGTTGAAAAACCACTTTTCGCACTTGTGTTAGTGTTGAAAAACCACTTTTCGCACTTGTGTTGGTGCAGGAAACCACTTTTGCACTTGTATTAGTGTGGAAAAAACACTTTTTGCACTTGTGATAGTGTTGAAAAACCACTTTTCGCACTTGTGTTAGTGTTGAAAAACCACTTTTCGCACTTGTGTTAGTGTTGAAAAAACACTTTTCGCACTTGTGTTAGTATTGAAAAACCACTTTTCGCACTTGTGTTTGTGTTGAAAAACCACTTTTCGCACTTGTGTTGGTGCAGGAAACCACTTTTGCACTTGTATTAGTGTGGAAAAAACACTTTTTGCACTTGTGTTAGTGTTGAAAAAACACTTTTTGCACTTGTGATAGTGTTGAAAAACCACTTTTCGCACTTGTGTTAGTGTTGAAAAACCACTTTTCGCACTTGTGTTGGTGCAGGAAACCACTTTTGCGCTTGTATTAGTGTGGAAAAACCACTTTTCGCACTTGTGTTAGTGTTGAAAAACCACTTTTCGCACTTGTGTTCGTGCAGGAAACCACTTTTGCACTTGTATTAGTGTGGAAAAACCACTTTTCGCACTTGTGTTAGTATTGAAAAACCACTTTTCGCACTTGTGTTGGTGTTGAAAAACCACATTTCGCACTTGTGTTAGTGTTGAAAAACCACTTTTCGCACTTGTGTTGGTGCAGGAAACCACTTTTGCACTTGTATTAGTGTGGAAAAAACACTTTTTGCACTTGTGATAGTGTTGAAAACAACTTTTCGCACTTGTGTTAGTGTTGAAAAACCCTTTTCGCACTTGTATTGGTGCAGGAAACCACTTTTGCACTTGTATTAGTGTGGAAAACCCACTTTTTGCACTTGTGATAGTGTTGAAAACCCACTTTTCGCACATGTGTTAGTGAAGGAAAGCACTTTTTGCACTTGTGTTGGTGCAGGAAACCACTTTTGCACTTGTATTAGTGTGGATAAAACACTTTTTGCACTTGTGATAGTGTTGAAAACCCACTTTTGGCACTTGTGATAGTGTTGAAAAACCACTTTTCGCACTTGTGTTAGTGTTGAAAAACCACTTTTCGCACTTGTGTTGGTGCAGGAAACCACTATTGCACTTGTATTAGTGTGGAAAAACCACTTTTGGCACTTGTGTTAGTGTTGAAAAACCACTTTTCGCACTTGTGTTAGTGTTGAAAAACTACTTTTCGCACTTGTGTTAGTGTTGAAAAAGCCACTTTTCGCACTTGTGTTGGTGCAGGAAACCACTTTTGCACTTGTATTAGTGTGGAAAAATCACTTTTCGCACTTGTGTTAGTGTTGAAAAACCACTTTTCTCACTTGTGTTAGTGTTGAAAAACCACTTTTCGCACTTGTGTTGGTGCAGGAAACCACTTTTGCACTTGTATTAGTGTGGAAAAAACACTTTTTGCACTTGTGATAGTGTTGAAAAACCACTTTTCGCACTTGTGTTAGTGTTGAAAAACCACTTTTCGCACTTGTGTTAGTGTTGAAAAAACACTTTTCGCACTTGTGTTAGTATTGAAAAACCACTTTTCGCACTTGTGTTTGTGTTGAAAAACCACTTTTCGCACTTGTGTTGGTGCAGGAAACCACTTTTGCACTTGTATTAGTGTGGAAAAAACACTTTTTGCACTTGTGTTAGTGTTGAAAAAACACTTTTTGCACTTGTGATAGTGTTGAAAAACCACTTTTCGCACTTGTGTTAGTGTTGAAAAACCACTTTTCGCACTTGTGTTGGTGCAGGAAACCACTTTTGCGCTTGTATTAGTGTGGAAAAACCACTTTTCGCACTTGTGTTGGTGCAAGAAACCACTTTTGCACTTGTATTAGTGTGGAAAGACCACTTTTCGCACTTGTGTTTGTGTTGAAAAACCACTTTTCGCACTTGTGTTAGTGTTGAAAAACCACTTTTCGCACTCATGTTGGTGCAGGAAACCACTTTTGCACTTGTATTAGTGTGGAAAAAACACTTTTTGCACTTGTGATAGTGTTGAAAAACCACTTTTCGCACTTGTGTTAGTGTTGAAAAACCACTTTTCGCACTTGTGCTAGTGTTGAAAAACCACTTTTCGCACTTGTGTTGGCACAGGAAACCACTTTTGCACTTGTATTAGTGTGGAAAAAACACTTTTCGCACTTGTGTTAGTGTTGAAAAACCACTTTTCGCACTTGTGTTAGTGTTGAAAAACCACTTTTCGCACTTGTGTTGGTGCAGGAAACCACTTTTGCACTTTTATTAGTGTGGAAAAAACACTTTTTGCACTTGTGATAGTGTTGAAAAACCACTTTTCGCACTTGTGTTAGTGTTGAAAAACCACTTTTCGCACTTGTGTTCGTGCAGGAAACCACTTTTGCACTTGTATTAGTGTGGAAAAACCACTTTTCGCACTTGTGTTAGTATTGAAAAACCACTTTTCGCACATTGTGTTGGTGTTGAAAAACCACATTTCGCACTTGTGTTAGTGTTGAAAAACCACTTTTCGCACTTGTGTTGGTGCAGGAAACCACTTTTGCACTTGTATTAGTGTGAAAAAAACACTTTTTGCACTTGTGATAGTGTTGAAAACAACTTTTCGCACTTGTGTTAGTGTTGAAAAACCCTTTTCGCACTTGTATTGGTGCAGGAAACCACTTTTGCACTTGTATTAGTGTGGAAAACCCACTTTTTGCACTTGTGATAGTGTTGAAAACCCACTTTTCGCACATGTGTTGGTGAAGGAAAGCACTTTTTGCACTTGTGTTGGTGCAGGAAACCACTTTTGCACTTGTATTAGTGTGGATAAAACACTTTTTGCACTTGTGTTAGTGTTGAAAAACCCACTTTTGGCACTTGTGATAGTGTTGAAAAACCACTTTTCGCACTTGTGTTAGTGTTGAAAAACCACTTTTCGCACTTGTGTTGGTGCAGGAAACCACTTTTGCACTTGTATTAGTGTGGAAAAACCACTTTTGGCACTTGTGTTAGTGTTGAAAAACCACTTTTCGCACTTGTGTTAGTGTTGAAAAACTACTTTTCGCACTTGTGTTAGTGTTGAAAAAGCCACTTTTCGCACTTGTGTTGGTGCAGGAAACCACTTTTGCACTTGTATTAGTGTGGAAAAAGCACTTTTCGCACTTGTGTTAGTGTTGAAAAACCACTTTTCTCACTTGTGTTAGTGTTGAAAAACCACTTTTCGCACTTGTGTTAGTGTTGAAAAACCACTTTTCGCACTTGTGTTAGTGTTGAAAAACCACTTTTCGCACTTGTGTTGGTGCAGGAAACCACTTTTGCACTTGTATTAGTGTGGAAAAAACACTTTTTGCACTTGTGATAGTGTTGAAAAACCACTTTTCGCACTTGTGTTAGTGTTGAAAAACCACTTTTTGCACTTGTGTTAGTGTTGAAAAACCACTTTTCGCACTTGTGTTAGTGTTGAAAAACCACTTTTTGCACTTGTGTTGGTGCAGGAAACCACTTTTGCACTTGTATTAGTGTGGCAAAAACACTTTTCGCACTTGTATTAGTGTTGAAAAACCACTTTTCGCACTTTTGTCAGTGTTGAAAAACCACTTTTCGCACGTGTGTTGGTGCAGGAAACCACTTTTGCACTTGTATTAGTGTGGAAAAAACACTTTTTGCACTTGTGATAGTGTTGAAAAACCACTTTTCGCACTTGTGTTAGTGTTGAAAAACCACTTTTCGCACCTGTGTTGGTGCAGGAAACGACTTTTGCACTTGTATTAGTGTGGAAAAACCACTTTTCGCACTTGTGTTAGTGTTGAAAAACCACTTTTCGCACTTGTGTTAGTGTTGAAAAACCACTTTTCGCACTTGTGTTAGTGTTGAAAAACCACTTTTTGCACTTGTGTTGGTGCAGGAAACCACTTTTGCACTTGTATTAGTGTGGAAAAAACACTTTTCGCACTTGTATTAGTGTTGAAAAACCACTTTTCGCACTTTTGTTAGTGTTGAAAAACCACTTTTCGCAATTGTGTTAGTGTTGAAAAACCACTTTTCGCACTTGTGTTGGTGCAGGAAACCACTTTTGCACTTGTATTAGTGTGGAAAAAACACTTTTTGCACTTGTGATAGTGTTGAAAAACCACTTTTCGCACTTGTGTTAGTGTTGAAAAACCACTTTTCGCACTTGTGTTAGTGTTGAAAAAACACTTTTCGCACTTGTGTTAGTATTGAAAAACCACTTTTCGCACTTGTGTTTGTGTTGAAAAACCACTTTTCGCACTTGTGTTGGTGCAGGAAACCACTTTTGCACTTGTATTAGTGTGGAAAAAACACTTTTTGCACTTGTGTTAGTGTTGAAAAAACACTTTTTGCACTTGTGATAGTGTTGAAAAACCACTTTTCGCACTTGTGTTAGTGTTGAAAAACCACTTTTCGCACTTGTGTTGGTGCAGGAAACCACTTTTGCGCTTGTATTAGTGTGGAAAAACCACTTTTCGCACTTGTGTTAGTGTTGAAAAACCACTTTTCGCACTTGTGTTAGTGTTGAAAAACCACTTTTCGCACTTGTGTTCGTGCAGGAAACCACTTTTGCACTTGTATTAGTGTGGAAAAACCACTTTTCGCACTTGTGTTAGTATTGAAAAACCACTTTTCGCACTTGTGTTGGTGTTGAAAAACCACATTTCGCACTTGTGTTAGTGTTGAAAAACCACTTTTCGCACTTGTGTTGGTGCAGGAAACCACTTTTGCACTTGTATTAGTGTGGAAAAAACACTTTTTGCACTTGTGATAGTGTTGAAAACAACTTTTCGCACTTGTGTTAGTGTTGAAAAACCCTTTTCGCACTTGTATTGGTGCAGGAAACCACTTTTGCACTTGTATTAGTGTGGAAAACCCACTTTTTGCACTTGTGATAGTGTTGAAAACCCACTTTTCGCACATGTGTTAGTGAAGGAAAGCACTTTTTGCACTTGTGTTGGTGCAGGAAACCACTTTTGCACTTGTATTAGTGTGGATAAAACACTTTTTGCACTTGTGATAGTGTTGAAAACCCACTTTTGGCACTTGTGATAGTGTTGAAAAACCACTTTTCGCACTTGTGTTAGTGTTGAAAAACCACTTTTCGCACTTGTGTTGGTGCAGGAAACCACTATTGCACTTGTATTAGTGTGGAAAAACCACTTTTGGCACTTGTGTTAGTGTTGAAAAACCACTTTTCGCACTTGTGTTAGTGTTGAAAAACTACTTTTCGCACTTGTGTTAGTGTTGAAAAAGCCACTTTTCGCACTTGTGTTGGTGCAGGAAACCACTTTTGCACTTGTATTAGTGTGGAAAAATCACTTTTCGCACTTGTGTTAGTGTTGAAAAACCACTTTTCTCACTTGTGTTAGTGTTGAAAAACCACTTTTCGCACTTGTGTTGGTGCAGGAAACCACTTTTGCACTTGTATTAGTGTGGAAAAAACACTTTTTGCACTTGTGATAGTGTTGAAAAACCACTTTTCGCACTTGTGTTAGTGTTGAAAAACCACTTTTCGCACTTGTGTTAGTGTTGAAAAAACACTTTTCGCACTTGTGTTAGTATTGAAAAACCACTTTTCGCACTTGTGTTTGTGTTGAAAAACCACTTTTCGCACTTGTGTTGGTGCAGGAAACCACTTTTGCACTTGTATTAGTGTGGAAAAAACACTTTTTGCACTTGTGTTAGTGTTGAAAAAACACTTTTTGCACTTGTGATAGTGTTGAAAAACCACTTTTCGCACTTGTGTTAGTGTTGAAAAACCACTTTTCGCACTTGTGTATGTGCAGGAAACCACTTTTGCGCTTGTATTAGTGTGGAAAAACCACTTTTCGCACTTGTGTTAGTGTTGAAAAACCACTTTTCGCACTTGTGTTAGTGTTGAAAAACCACTTTTCGCACTTGTGTTCGTGCAGGAAACCACTTTTGCACTTGTATTAGTGTGGAAAAACCACTTTTCGCACTTGTGTTAGTATTGAAAAACCACTTTTGCACTTGTATTAGTGTTGAAAAAACACTTTTTGCACTTGTGATAGTGTTGAAAACCCAGTTTTCGCACTTGTGTTAGTGTTGAAAAACCACTTTTCGCACTTGTGCTGGTGTTGAAAAACCACTTTTCGCACTTGTGTTGGCGCAGGAAACCACTTTTGCACTTGTATTAGTGTGGAAAAACCACTTTTCGCACTTGTGTTAGTGTTGAAAAACCACTTTTCGCACTTGTGTTAGTGTTGAAAAACCACTTTTCGCACTTGTGTTGGTTCAGGAAACCACTTTTGCACTTCTATTAGTGTGGAAAAAACACTTTTTGCCCTTGTGATAGTGTTGAAAAACCACTTTTCGCACTTGTGTTAGTGTTGAAAAACTACTTTTCGCACTTGTCTTTGTGCAGGAAACCACTTTTGCACTTGTATTAGTGTGGAAAAACCACTTTTCGCACTTGTGTTAGTGTTGAAAAACCACTTTTCTCACTTGTGTTAGTGTTGAAAAACCACTTTTCGCACCCGTGTTGGTGCAGGAAACCACTTTTGCACTTGTATTAGTGTGGAAAAAACACTTTTTGCACTTGTGATAGTGTTGAAAAACCAGTTTTCGCACTTGTGTTAGTGTTGAAAAACCACTTTTCTCACTTGTGTTAGTGTTGAAAAACCACTTTTCGCACTTGTGTTAGTGTTGAAAAACCACTTTTCGCACTTGTGTTAGTGTTGAAAAACCACTTTTCGCACTTGTGTTGGTGCAGGAAACCACTTTTGCACTTGTATTAGTGTGGAAAAAACACTTTTTGCACTTGTGATAGTGTTGAAAAACCACTTTTCGCACTTGTGTTAGTGTTGAAAAACCACTTTTCGCACTTGTGTTGGTGCAGGAAAACACTTTTGCACTTGTATTAGTGTGGAAAACCCACTTTTTGCACTTGTGATAGTGTTGAAAACCCACTTTTCGCACATGTTTTAGTGAAGGAACCACTTTTCGCACTCGTGTTGGTGCAGGAAACCACTTTTGCACTTGTATTAGTGTGGATAAAACACTTTTTGCACTTGTGATAGTGTTGAAAACCCACTTTTGGCACTTGTGATAGTGTTGAAAAACCACTTTTCGCACTTGTGTTAGTGTTGAAAAACCACTTTTCGCACTTGTGTTGGTGCAGGAAACCACTTTTGCACTTGTATTAGTGTGGAAAAACCACTTTTGGCACTTGTGTTAGTGTTGAAAAACCACTTTTCGCACTTGTGTTAGTGTTGAAAAACCACTTTTCGCACTTGTGTTAGTGTTGAAAATCCACTTTTCGCACTTGTGTTGGTGCAGGAAACCACATTTGCACTTGTATTAGTGTGGAAAAATCACTTTTCGCACTTGTGTTAGTGTTGAAAAACCACTTTTCGCACTTGTGTTAGTGTTGAAAAACCACTTTTCGCACTTGTGTTGGTGCAGGAAACCACTTTTGCACTTGTATTAGTGTGGAAAAAACACTTTTTGCACTTGTGATAGTGTTGAAAAACCACTTTTCGCACTTGTGTTAGTGTTGAAAAACCACTTTTCGCACTTGTGTTGGTGCAGGAAACCACTTTTGCACTTGTATTAGTGTTGAAAAAACACTTTTTGCACTTGTGATAGTGTTGAAAAACCACTTTTCGCACTTGTGTTAGTGCTGAAAAACCACTTTTCGCACTTGTGTTGGTGCAGGAAACAACTTTTGCACTTGTATTAGTGTGGAAAAACCACTTTTTGCACTTGTGTTAGTGTTGAAAAACCACTTTTCGCACTTGTGTTAGTGTTGAAAAACCACTTTTCGCACGTGTTGGTGCAAGAAACCACTTTTGCACTTGTATTAGTGTGGAAAAAACACTTTTCGCACTTGTGTTAGTGTTGAAAAACCACATTTCGCACTTGTGCTGGTGTTGAAAAACCACTTTTCGCACTTGTGTTGGCGCAGGAAACCACTTTTGCACTTGTATTAGTGTGGAAAAAACACTTTTCGCACTTGTGTTAGTGTTGAAAAACCACTTTTCGCACTTGTGTTAGTGTTGAAAAACCACTTTTCGCACTTGTGTTGGTGCAGGAAACCACTTTTGCACTTTTATTAGTGTGGAAAAAACACTTTTTGCACTTGTGATAGTGTTGAAAAACCACTTTTCGCACTTGTGTTAGTGTTGAAAAACCACTTTTCGCACTTGTGTTGGTGCAGGAAACCACTTTTGCACTTGTATTAGTGTGGAAAAACCACTTTTCGCACTTGTGTTAGTATTGAAAAACCACTTTTCGCACTTGTGTTGGTGTTGAAAAACCACATTTCGCACTTGTGTTAGTGTTGAAAAACCACTTTTCGCACTTGTGTTGGTGCAGGAAACCACTTTTGCACTTGTATTAGTGTGGAAAAAACACTTTTTGCACTTGTGATAGTGTTGAAAACAACTTTTCGCACTTGTGTTAGTGTTGAAAAACCTCTTTTCGCACTTGTATTGGTGCAGGAAACCACTTTTGCACTTGTATTAGTGTGGAAAAACCACTTTTTGCACTTGTGATAGTGTTGAAAACCCACTTTTCGCACATGTGTTAGTGAAGGAAACCACTTTTCGCACTTGTGTTGGTGCAGGAAACCACTTTTGCAATTGTATTAGTGTGGAAAAAACACTTTTTGCACTTGTGATAGTGTTGAAAAACCACTTTTCGCACTTGTGTTAGTGTTGAAAAGCCACTTTTCGCACTTGTGTTGGTGCAGGAAACCACTTTTGCACTTGTATTAGTGTGGAAAAAACACTTTTGCACTTGTGATAGTGTTGAAAAACCACTTTTCGCACTTGTGTTAGTGTTGAAAAACCACTTTTCGCACTTGTGTTGGTGCAGGAAACCACTTTTGCACTTGTATTAGTGTGGAAAAAACACTTTTTGCACTTGTGATAGTGTTGAAAAACCACTTTTCGCACTTGTGTTAGTGTTGAAAAACCACTTTTCGCACTTGTGTTGGTGCAGGAAACCACTTTTGCACTTGTATAAGTGTGGAAAAACCACTTTTCGCACTTGTGTTAGTGTTGAAAAACCACTTTTCGCACTTGTGTTAGTGTTGAAAAACCACTTTTCGCACTTGTGTTAGTGTTGAAAAACCACTTTTCGCACTTGTGTTGGTGCAGGAAACCACTTTTGCACTTCTATTAGTGTGGAAAAAACACTTTTTGCCCTTGTGATAGTGTTGAAAAACCACTTTTCGCACTTGTGTTAGTGTTGAAAAACTACTTTTCGCACTTGTCTTTGTGCAGGAAACCACTTTTGCACTTGTATTAGTGTGGAAAAACCACTTTTCGCACTTGTGTTAGTGTTGAAAAACCACTTTTCTCACTTGTGTTAGTGTTGAAAAACCACTTTTTGCACCCGTGTTGGTGCAGGAAACCACTTTTGCACTTGTATTAGTGTGGAAAAAACACTTTTTGCACTTGTGATAGTGTTGAAAAACCAGTTTTCGCACTTGTGTTAGTGTTGAAAAACCACTTTTCTCACTTGTGTTAGTGTTGAAAAACCACTTTTCGCACTTGTGTTAGTGTTGAAAAACCACTTTTCGCACTTGTGTTAGTGTTGAAAAACCACTTTTCGCACTTGTGTTGGTGCAGGAAACCACTTTTGCACTTGTATTAGTGTGGAAAAAACACTTTTTGCACTTGTGATAGTGTTGAAAAACCACTTTTCGCACTTGTGTTAGTGTTGAAAAACCACTTTTCGCACTTGTGTTGGTGCAGGAAAACACTTTTGCACTTGTATTAGTGTGGAAAACCCACTTTTTGCACTTGTGATAGTGTTGAAAACCCACTTTTCGCACATGTGTTAGTGAAGGAAACCACTTTTCGCACTCGTGTTGGTGCAGGAAACCACGTTTGCACTTGTATTAGTGTGGATAAAACACTTTTTGCACTTGTGATAGTGTTGAAAACCACTTTTGGCACTTGTGATAGTGTTGAAAAACCACTTTTCGCACTTGTGTTAGTGTTGAAAAACCACTTTTCGCACTTGTGTTGGTGCAGGAAACCACTTTTGCACTTGTATTAGTGTGGAAAAACCACTTTTGGCACTTGTGTTAGTGTTGAAAAACCACTTTTCGCACTTGTGTTAGTGTTGAAAAACCACTTTTCGCACTTGTGTTAGTGTTGAAAATCCACTTTTCGCACTTGTGTTGGTGCAGGAAACCACATTTGCACTTGTATTAGTGTGGAAAAATCACTTTTCGCACTTGTGTTAGTGTTGAAAAACCACTTTTCGCACTTGTGTTAGTGTTGAAAAACCACTTTTCGCACTTGTGTTGGTGCAGGAAACCACTTTTGCACTTGTATTAGTGTGGAAAAAACACTTTTTGCACTTGTGATAGTGTTGAAAAACCACTTTTCGCACTTGTGTTAGTGTTGAAAAACCACTTTTCGCACTTGTGTTGGTGCAGGAAACCACTTTTGCACTTGTATTAGTGTGGAAAAAACACTTTTTGCACTTGTGATAGTGTTGAAAAACCACTTTTCGCACTTGTGTTAGTGTTGAAAAACCACTTTTTGCACTTGTGTTCGTGTTGCAAAACCACTTTTTGCACTTGTGTTTGTGCAGGAAACCACTTTTGCACTTGTATTAGTGTGGAAAAAACACTTTTCGCACTTGTATTAGTGTTGAAAAACCACTTTTCGCACTTTTGTCAGTGTTGAAAAACCACTTTTCGCACCTGTGTTGGTGCAGGAAACCACTTTTGCACTTGTATTAGTGTGGAAAAAACACTTTTTGCACTTGTGATAGTGTTGAAAAACCACTTTTCGCACTTGTGTTAGTGTTGAAAAACCACTTTTCGCACCTGTGTTGGTGCAGGAAACGACTTTTGCACTTGTATTAGTGTTGAAAAACCACTTTTCGCACTTGTGTTAGTGTTGAAAAACCACTTTTCGCACTTGTGTTAGTGTTGAAAAACCACTTTCCGCACTTCTGTTAGTGTTGAAAAACCACTTTTTGCACTTGTGTTGGTGCAGGAAACCACTTTTGCACTTGTATTAGGGTGGAAAAAACACTTTTCGCACGTGTATTAGTGTTGAAAAACCACTTTTCGCACTTTTGTTAGTGTTGAAAAACCACTTTTCGCACTTGTGTTAGTGTTGAAAAACCACTTTTCGCACTTGTGTTGGTGCAGGAAACCACTTTTGCACTTGTATTAGTGTGGAAAAAACACTTTTTGCACTTGTGATAGTGTTGAAAAACCACTTTTCGCACTTGTGTTAGTGTTGAAAAACCACTTTTCGCACTTGTGTTAGTGTTGAAAAAACACTTTTCGCACTTGTGTTAGTATTGAAAAACCACTTTTCGCACTTGTGTTTGTGTTGAAAAACCACTTTTCGCACTTGAGTTGGTGCAGGAAACCACTTTTGCACTTGTATTAGTGTGGAAAAAACACTTTTTGCACTTGTGTTATTGTTGAAAAAACACTTTTTGCACTTGTGATAGTGTTGAAAAACCACTTTTCGCACTTGTGTTAGTGTTGAAAAACCACTTTTCGCACTTGTGTTGGTGCAGGAAACCACTTTTGCACTTGTATTAGTGTGGAAAAACCACTTTTCGCACTTGTGTTAGTGTTGAAAAACCACTTTTCGCACTTGTGTTAGTGTTGAAAAACCACTTTTCACACTTGTGTTGGTGCAGGAAACCACTTTTGCACTTGTATTAGTGTGGAAAAACCACTTTTTGCACTTGTGATAGTGTTGAAAACCCACTTTTCGCACATGTGTTAGTGAAGGAAACCACTTTTCGCACTTGTGTTGGTGCAGGAAACCACTTTTGCAATTGTATTAGTGTGGAAAAAACACTTTTTGCACTTGTGATAGTGTTGAAAAACCACTTTTCGCACTTGTGTTAGTGTTGAAAATCCACTTTTCGCACTTGTGTTGGTGCAGGAAACCACTTTTGCACTTGTATTAGTGTGGAAAAAACACTTTTGCGCTTGTGATAGTGTTGAAAAACCACTTTTCGCACTTGTGTTAGTGTTGAAAAACCACTTTTCGCACTTGTGTTGGTGCAGGAAACCACTTTTGCACTTGTATTAGTGTGGAAAAAACACTTTTTGCACTTGTGATAGTGTTGAAAAACCACTTTTCGCACTTGTGTTAGTGTTGAAAAACCACTTTTTGCACTTGTGTTGGTGCAGGAAACCACTTTTGCACTTGTATTAGTGTGGAAAAACCACTTTTCACACTTGTGTTAGTGTGGAAAAACCACTTTTCGCACTTGTGTTAGTGTTGAAAAACCACTTTTTGCACTTGTGTTGGTGCAGGACACCACTTTTGCACTTGTGTTAATGTGGAAAAAACACTTTTTGCACTTGTGATAGTGTTGAAAAACCACTTTTCGCACTTGTGTTAGTGTTGAAAAACCACTTTTCGCACTTGTGTTCATGCAGAAAACCACTTTTGCACTTGTATTAGTGTGGAAAAACCACTTTTCGCACTTGTGTTAGTATTGAAAAACCACTTTTCGCACTTGTGTTGGTGTTGAAAAACCACATTTCGCACTTGTGTTAGTGTTGAAAAACCACTTTTCGCACTTGTGTTGGTGCAGGAAACCACTTTTGCACTTGTATTAGTGTGGAAAAAACACTTTTTGCACTTGTGATAGTGTTGAAAACAACTTTTCGCACTTGTGTTAGTGTTGAAAAACCCTTTTCGCACTTGTATTGGTGCAGGAAACCACTTTTGCACTTGTATTAGTGTGGAAAACCCACTTTTTGCACTTGTGATAGTGTTGAAAACCCACTTTTCGCACATGTGTTAGTGAAGGAAAGCACTTTTTGCACTTGTGTTGGTGCAGGAAACCCCTTTTGCACTTGTATTAGTGTGGATAAAACACTTTTTGCACTTGTGATAGTGTTGAAAACCCACTTTTGGCACTTGTGATAGTGTTGAAAAACCACTTTTCGCACTTGTGTTAGTGTTGAAAAACCACTTTTCGCACTTGTGTTGGTGCAGGAAACCACTTTTGCACTTGTATTAGTGTGGAAAAACCACTTTTGGCACTTGTGTTAGTGTTGAAAAACCACTTTTCGCACTTGTGTTAGTGTTGAAAAACTACTTTTCGCACTTGTGTTAGTGTTGAAAAAGCCACTTTTCGCACTTGTGTTGGTGCAGGAAACCACTTTTGCACTTGTATTAGTGTGGAAAAATCACTTTTCGCACTTGTGTTAGTGTTGAAAAACCACTTTTCTCACTTGTGTTAGTGTTGAAAAAGCACTTTTCGCACTTGTGTTAGTGTTGAAAAACCACTTTTCGCACTTGTGTTAGTGTTGAAAAACCACTTTTCGCACTTGTGTTGGTGCAGGAAACCACTTTTGCACTTGTATTAGTGTGGAAAAAACACTTTTTGCACTTGTGATAGTGTTGAAAAACCACTTTTCGCACTTGTGTTAGTGTTGAAGAACCACTTTTTGCACTTGTGTTAGTGTTGAAAAACCACTTTTCGCACTTGTGTTAGTGTTGAAAAACCACTTTTTGCACTTGTGTTGGTGCAGGAAACCACTTTTGCACTTGTATTAGTGTGGAAAAAACACTTTTCGCACTTGTATTAGTGTTGAAAAACCACTTTTCGCACTTTTGTCAGTGTTGAAAAACCACTTTTCGCACGTGTGTTGGTGCAGGAAACCACTTTTGCACTTGTATTAGTGTGGAAAAAACACTTTTTGCACTTGTGATAGTGTTGAAAAACCACTTTTCGCACTTGTGTTAGTGTTGAAAAACCACTTTTCGCACCTGTGTTTGTGCAGGAAACGACTTTTGCACTTGTATTAGTGTGGAAAAACCACTTTTCGCACTTGTGTTAGTGTTGAAAAACCACTTTTCGCACTTGTGTTAGTGTTGAAAAACCACTTTTCGCACTTGTGTTAGTGTTGAAAAACCACTTTTTGCACTTGTGTTGGTGCAGGAAACCACTTTTGCACTTGTATTAGTGTGGAAAAAACACTTTTCGCACTTGTATTAGTGTTGAAAAACCACTTTTCGCACTTTTGTTAGTGTTGAAAAACCACTTTTCGCACTTGTGTTAGTGTTGAAAAACCACTTTTCGCACTTGTGTTGGTGCAGGAAACCACTTTTGCACTTGTATTAGTGTTGAAAAAACACTTTTCGCACTTGTGTTAGTATTGAAAAACCACTTTTCGCACTTGTGTTTGTGTTGAAAAACCACTTTTCGCACTTGTGTTGGTGCAGGAAACCACTTTTGCACTTGTATTAGTGTGGAAAAAACACTTTTTGCACTTGTGTTAGTGTTGAAAAAACACTTTTTGCACTTGTGATAGTGTTGAAAAACCACTTTTCGCACTTGTGTTAGTGTTGAAAAACCACTTTTCGCACTTGTGTTGGTGCAGGAAACCACTTTTGCGCTTGTATTAGTGTGGAAAAACCACTTTTCGCACTTGTGTTAGTGTTGAAAAACCACTTTTCGCACTTGTGTTAGTGTTGAAAAACCACTTTTCGCACTTGTGTTGGTGCAGGAAACCACTTTTGCACTTGTATTAGTGTGGAAAAACCACTTTTTGCAATTGTGATAGTGTTGAAAACCCACTTTTCGCGCATGTGTTAGTGAAGGAAACCACTTTTCGCACTAGTGTTGGTGCAGGAAACCACTTTTGCAATTGTATTAGTGTGGAAAAAACACTTTTTGCACTTGTGATAGTGTTGAAAAACCACTTTTCGCACTTGTGTTAGTGTTGAAAATCCACTTTTCGCACTTGTGTTGGTGCAGGAAACCACTTTTGCACTTGTATTAGTGTGGAAAAAACACTTTTGCGCTTGTGATGGTGTTGAAAAACCACTTTTCGCACTTGTGTTAGTGTTGAAAAACCACTTTTCGCACTTGTGTTGGTGCAGGAAACCACTTTTGCACTTGTATTAGTGTGGAAAAAACACTTTTTGCACTTGTGATAGTGTTGAAAAACCACTTTTCGCACTTGTGTTAGTGTTGAAAAACCACTTTTTGCACTTGTGTTGGTGCAGGAAACCACTTTTGCACTTGTATTAGTGTGGAAAAACCACTTTTCGCACTTGTGTTAGTGTGGAAAAACCATTTTTCGCACTTGTGTTAGTGTTGAAAAACCACTTTTTGCACTTGTGTTGGTGCAGGAAACCACTTTTGCACTTGTGTTAGTGTGGAAAAAACACTTTTTGCACTTGTGATAGTGTTGAAAAACCACTTTTCGCACTTGTGTTAGTGTTGAAAAACCACTTTTTGCACTTGTGTTGGTGCAGGAAACCACTTTTGCACTTGTATTAGTGTGGAAAATCCACTTTTCGCACTTGTGTTAGTGTTGAAAAACCACTTTTCGCACTTGTGTTAGTGTTGAAAAACCACTTTTCGCACTTGTGTTAGTGTTGAAAAACCACTTTTCGCACTTGTGTTGGTTCAGGAAACCACTTTTGCACTTCTATTAGTGTGGAAAAAACACTTTTTGCCCTTGTGATAGTGTTGAAAAACCACTTTTCGCACTTGTTTTAGTGTTGAAAAACTACTTTTCGCACTTGTCTTTGTGCAGGAAACCACTTTTGCACTTGTATTAGTGTGGAAAAACCACTTTTCGCACTTGTGTTAGTGTTGAAAAACCACTTTTCTCACTTGTGTTAGTGTTGAAAACCACTTTTCGCACCCGTGTTGGTGCAGGAAACCACTTTTGCACTTGTGTTAGTGTGTAAAAAACACTTTTTGCACTTGTGATAGTGTTGAAAAACCAGTTTTCGCACTTGTGTTAGTGTTGAAAAACCACTTTTCTCACTTGTGTTAGTGTTGAAAAACCACTTTTCGCACTTGTGTTAGTGTTGAAAAACCACTTTTCGCACTTGTGTTAGTGTTGAAAAACCACTTTTCGCACTTGTGTTGGTGCAGGAAACCACTTTTGCACTTGTATTAGTGTTGAAAAAACACTTTTTGCACTTGTGATAGTGTTGAAAAACCACTTTTCGCACTTGTGTTAGTGTTGAAAAACCACTTTTCGCACTTGTGTTGGTGCAGGAAACAACTTTTGCACTTGTATTAGTGTGGAAAAACCACTTTTCGCACTTGTGTTAGTGTTGAAAAACCACTTTTCGCACTTGTGTTAGGGTTGAAAAACCACTTTTCGCACTTGTGTTGGTGCAAGAAACCACTTTTGCACTTGTATTAGTGTGGAAAAACCACTTTTCGCACTTGTGTTTGTGTTGAAAAACCACTTTTCGCACTTGTGTTAGTGTTGAAAAACCACTTTTCGCACTTGTGTTGGTGCAGGAAACCACTTTTGCACTTGTATTAGTGTGGAAAAAACACTTTTTGCACTTGTGATAGTGTTGAAAACAACTTTTCGCACTTGTGTTAGTGTTGAAAAACCTCTTTTCGCACTTGTATTGGTGCAGGAAACCACTTTTGCACTTGTATTAGTGTGGAAAAACCACTTTTTGCACTTGTGATAGTGTTGAAAACCCACTTTTCGCACATGTGTTAGTGAAGGAAACCACTTTTCGCACTTGTGTTGGTGCAGGAAACCACTTTTGCAATTGTATTAGTGTGGAAAAAACACTTTTTGCACTTGTGATAGTGTTGAAAAACCACTTTTCGCACTTGTGTTAGTGTTGAAAAGCCACTTTTCGCACTTGTGTTGGTGCAGGAAACCACTTTTGCACTTGTATTAGTGTGGAAAAAACACTTTTGCACTTGTGATAGTGTTGAAAAACCACTTTTCGCACTTGTGTTAGTGTTGAAAAACCACTTTTCGCACTTGTGTTGGTGCAGGAAACCACTTTTGCACTTGTATTAGTGTGGAAAAAACACTTTTTGCACTTGTGATAGTGTTGAAAAACCACTTTTCGCACTTGTGTTAGTGTTGAAAAACCACTTTTCGCACTTGTGTTGGTGCAGGAAACCACTTTTGCACTTGTATAAGTGTGGAAAAACCACTTTTCGCACTTGTGTTAGTGTTGAAAAACCACTTTTCGCACTTGTGTTAGTGTTGAAAAACCACTTTTCGCACTTGTGTTAGTGTTGAAAAACCACTTTTCGCACTTGTGTTGGTGCAGGAAACCACTTTTGCACTTCTATTAGTGTGGAAAAAACACTTTTTGCCCTTGTGATAGTGTTGAAAAACCACTTTTTGCACTTGTGTTAGTGTTGAAAAACTACTTTTCGCACTTGTCTTTGTGCAGGAAACCACTTTTGCACTTGTATTAGTGTGGAAAAACCACTTTTCGCACTTGTGTTAGTGTTGAAAAACCACTTTTCTCACTTGTGTTAGTGTTGAAAAACCACTTTTCGCACCCGTGTTGGTGCAGGAAACCACTTTTGCACTTGTATTAGTGTGGAAAAAACACTTTTTGCACTTGTGATAGTGTTGAAAAACCAGTTTTCGCACTTGTGTTAGTGTTGAAAAACCACTTTTCTCACTTGTGTTAGTGTTGAAAAACCACTTTTCGCACTTGTGTTAGTGTTGAAAAACCACTTTTCGCACTTGTGTTAGTGTTGAAAAACCACTTTTCGCACTTGTGTTGGTGCAGGAAACCACTTTTGCACTTGTATTAGTGTGGAAAAAACACTTTTTGCACTTGTGATAGTGTTGAAAAACCACTTTTCGCACTTGTGTTAGTGTTGAAAAACCACTTTTCGCACTTGTGTTGGTGCAGGAAAACACTTTTGCACTTGTATTAGTGTGGAAAACCCACTTTTTGCACTTGTGATAGTGTTGAAAACCCACTTTTCGCACATGTGTTAGTGAAGGAAACCACTTTTCGCACTCGTGTTGGTGCAGGAAACCACTTTTGCACTTGTATTAGTGTGGATAAAACACTTTTTGCACTTGTGATAGTGTTGAAAACCACTTTTGGCACTTGTGATAGTGTTGAAAAACCACTTTTCGCACTTGTGTTAGTGTTGAAAAACCACTTTTCGCACTTGTGTTGGTGCAGGAAACCACTTTTGCACTTGCATTAGTGTGGAAAAACCACTTTTGGCACTTGTGTTAGTGTTGAAAAACCACTTTTCGCACTTGTGTTAGTGTTGAAAAACCACTTTTCGCACTTGTGTTAGTGTTGAAAATCCACTTTTCGCACTTGTGTTGGTGCAGGAAACCACATTTGCACTTGTATTAGTGTGGAAAAATCACGTTTCGCACTTGTGTTAGTGTTGAAAAACCACTTTTCGCACTTGTGTTAGTGTTGAAAAACCACTTTTCGCACTTGTGTTGGTGCAGGAAACCACTTTTGCACTTGTATTAGTGTGGAAAAAACACTTTTTGCACTTGTGATAGTGTTGAAAAACCACTTTTCGCACTTGTGTTAGTGTTGAAAAACCACTTTTCGCACTTGTGTTGGTGCAGGAAACCACTTTTGCACTTGTATTAGTGTGGAAAAAAGACTTTTTGCACTTGTGATAGTGTTGAAAAACCACTTTTCGCACTTGTGTTAGTGTTGAAAAACCACTTTTTGCACTTGTGTTAGTGTTGAAAAACCACTTTTTGCACTTGTGTTGGTGCAGGAAACCACTTTTGCACTTGTATTAGTGTGGAAAAAACACTTTTCGCACTTGTATTAGTGTTGAAAAACCACTTTTCGCACTTTTGTCAGTGCTGAAAAACCACTTTTCGCACCTGTGTTGGTGCAGGAAACGACTTTTGCACTTGTATTAGTGTGGAAAAACCACTTTTCGCACTTGTGTTGGTGTTGAAAAACCACTTTTCGCACTTGTGTTGGTGCAGGAAACCACTTTTGCACTTGTATTAGTGTGGAAAAAACACTTTTTGCACTTGTGTTAGTGTTGAAAAAACACTTTTTGCACTTGTGATAGTGTTGAAAAACCACTTTTCGCACTTGTGTTAGTGTTGAAAAACCACTTTTCGCACTGGTGTTGGTGCAGGAAACCACTTTTGCACTTGTATTAGTGTGGAAAAACCACTTTTCGCACTTGTGTTAGTGTTGAAAAACCACTTTTCGCACTTGTGTTAGTGTTGAAAAACCACTTTTCACACTTGTGTTGGTGCAGGAAACCACTTTTGCACTTGTATTAGTGTGGAAAAACCACTTTTTGCACTTGTGATAGTGTTGACAACCCACTTTTCGCACATGTGTTAGTGAAGGAAACCACTTTTCGCACTTGTGTTGGTGCAGGAAACCACTTTTGCAATTGTATTAGTGTGGAAAAAATACTTTTTGCACTTGTGATAGTGTTGAAAAACCACTTTTCGCACTTGTGTTAGTGTTGAAAATCCACTTTTCGCACTTGTGTTGGTGCAGGAAACCACTTTTGCACTTGTATTAGTGTGGAAAAAACACTTTTGCGCTTGTGATAGTGTTGAAAAACCACTTTTCGCACTTGCGTTAGTGTTGAAAAACCACTTTTCGCACTTGTGTTGGTGCAGGAAATTACTTTTGCACATGTATTAGTGTGGAAAAAACACTTTTTGCACTTGTGATAGTGTTGAAAAACCACTTTTCGCACTTGTGTTAGTGTTGAAAAACCACTTTTTGCACTTGTGTTGTTGCAGGAAACCACTTTTGCACTTGTATTAGTGTGGAAAAACCACTTTTCGCACTTGTGTTAGTGTGGAAAAACCACTTTTCGCACTTGTGTTAGTGTTGAAAAACCACTTTTTGCACTTGTGTTGGTGCAGGAAACCACTTTTGCACTTGTGTTAGTGTGGAAAAAACACTTTTTGCACTTGTGATAGTGTTGAAAAACCACTTTTCGCACTTGTGTTAGTGTTGAAAAACCACTTTTTGCACTTGTGTTGGTGCAGGAAACCACTTTTGCACTTGTATTAGTGTGGAAAAACCACTTTTCGCACTTGTGTTAGTGTTGAAAAACCACTTTTCGCACTTGTGTTAGTGTTGAAAAACCACTTTTCGCACTTGTGTTAGTGTTGAAAAACCACTTTTCGCACTTGTGTTGGTGCAGGAAACCACTTTTGCACTTCTATTAGTGTGGAAAAAACACTTTTTGCCCTTGTGATAGTGTTGAAAAACCACTTTTCGCACTTGTGTTAGTGTTGAAAAACTACTTTTCGCACTTGTCTTTGTGCAGGAAACCACTTTTGCACTTGTATTACTGTGGAAAAACCACTTTTCGCACTTGTGTTAGTGTTGAAAAACCACTTTTCTCACTTGTGTTAGTGTTGAAAAACCACTTTTCGCACCCGTGTTGGTGCAGGAAACCACTTTTGCACTTGTATTAGTGTGGAAAAAACACTTTTTGCACTTGTGATAGTGTTGAAAAACCAGTTTTCGCACTTGTGTTAGTGTTGAAAAACCACTTTTCTCACTTGTGTTAGTGTTGAAAAACCACTTTTCGCACTTGTGTTAGTGTTGAAAAACCACTTTTCGCACTTGTGTTAGTGTTGAAAAACCACTTTTCGCACTTGTGTTGGTGCAGGAAACCACTTTTGCACTTGTATTAGTGTGGAAAAAACACTTTTTGCACTTGTGATAGTGTTGAAAAACCACTTTTCGCACTTGTGTTAGTGTTGAAAAACCACTTTTTGCACTTGTGTTAGTGTTGAAAAACCACTTTTCGCACTTGTGTTAGTGTTGAAAAACCACTTTTTGCACTTGTGTTGGTGCAGGAAACCACTTTTGCACTTGTATTAGTGTGGCAAAAACACTTTTCGCACTTGTATTAGTGTTGAAAAACCACTTTTCGCACTTTTGTCAGTGTTGAAAAACCACTTTTCGCACGTGTGTTGGTGCAGGAAACCACTTTTGCACTTGTATTAGTGTGGAAAAAACACTTTTTGCACTTGTGATAGTGTTGAAAAACCACTTTTCGCACTTGTGTTAGTGTTGAAAAACCACTTTTCGCACCTGTGTTGGTGCAGGAAACGACTTTTGCACTTGTATTAGTGTGGAAAAACCACTTTTCGCACTTGTGTTAGTGTTGAAAAACCACTTTTCGCACTTGTGTTAGTGTTGAAAAACCACTTTTCGCACTTGTGTTAGTGTTGAAAAACCACTTTTTGCACTTGTGTTGGTGCAGGAAACCACTTTTGCACTTGTATTAGTGTGGAAAAAACACTTTTCGCACTTGTATTAGTGTTGAAAAACCACTTTTCGCACTTTTGTTAGTGTTGAAAAACCACTTTTCGCAATTGTGTTAGTGTTGAAAAACCACTTTTCGCACTTGTGTTGGTGCAGGAAACCACTTTTGCACTTGTATTAGTGTGGAAAAAACACTTTTTGCACTTGTGATAGTGTTGAAAAACCACTTTTCGCACTTGTGTTAGTGTTGAAAAACCACTTTTCGCACTTGTGTTAGTGTTGAAAAAACACTTTTCGCACTTGTGTTAGTATTGAAAAACCACTTTTCGCACTTGTGTTTGTGTTGAAAAACCACTTTTCGCACTTGTGTTGGTGCAGGAAACCACTTTTGCACTTGTATTAGTGTGGAAAAAACACTTTTTGCACTTGTGTTAGTGTTGAAAAAACACTTTTTGCACTTGTGATAGTGTTGAAAAACCACTTTTCGCACTTGTGTTAGTGTTGAAAAACCACTTTTCGCACTTGTGTTGGTGCAGGAAACCACTTTTGCGCTTGTATTAGTGTGGAAAAACCACTTTTCGCACTTGTGTTAGTGTTGAAAAACCACTTTTCGCACTTGTGTTAGTGTTGAAAAACCACTTTTCGCACTTGTGTTCGTGCAGGAAACCACTTTTGCACTTGTATTAGTGTGGAAAAACCACTTTTCGCACTTGTGTTAGTATTGAAAAACCACTTTTCGCACTTGTGTTGGTGTTGAAAAACCACATTTCGCACTTGTGTTAGTGTTGAAAAACCACTTTTCGCACTTGTGTTGGTGCAGGAAACCACTTTTGCACTTGTATTAGTGTGGAAAAAACACTTTTTGCACTTGTGATAGTGTTGAAAACAACTTTTCGCACTTGTGTTAGTGTTGAAAAACCCTTTTCGCACTTGTATTGGTGCAGGAAACCACTTTTGCACTTGTATTAGTGTGGAAAACCCACTTTTTGCACTTGTGATAGTGTTGAAAACCCACTTTTCGCACATGTGTTAGTGAAGGAAAGCACTTTTTGCACTTGTGTTGGTGCAGGAAACCACTTTTGCACTTGTATTAGTGTGGATAAAACACTTTTTGCACTTGTGATAGTGTTGAAAACCCACTTTTGGCACTTGTGATAGTGTTGAAAAACCACTTTTCGCACTTGTGTTAGTGTTGAAAAACCACTTTTCGCACTTGTGTTGGTGCAGGAAACCACTATTGCACTTGTATTAGTGTGGAAAAACCACTTTTGGCACTTGTG
This sequence comes from Myxine glutinosa, assembly GCF_964187855.1. Lineage (NCBI taxonomy): Eukaryota > Metazoa > Chordata > Myxini > Myxiniformes > Myxinidae > Myxine > Myxine glutinosa. The sequence goes on from NW_027616582.1 coordinate 97,555, forward strand.
TTAGTGTTGAAAAACCACTTTTCGCACTTGTGTTAGTGTTGAAAAACTACTTTTCGCACTTGTGTTAGTGTTGAAAAAGCCACTTTTCGCACTTGTGTTGGTGCAGGAAACCACTTTTGCACTTGTATTAGTGTGGAAAAATCACTTTTCGCACTTGTGTTAGTGTTGAAAAACCACTTTTCTCACTTGTGTTAGTGTTGAAAAACCACTTTTCGCACTTGTGTTGGTGCAGGAAACCACTTTTGCACTTGTATTAGTGTGGAAAAAACACTTTTTGCACTTGTGATAGTGTTGAAAAACCACTTTTCGCACTTGTGTTAGTGTTGAAAAACCACTTTTCGCACTTGTGTTAGTGTTGAAAAAACACTTTTCGCACTTGTGTTAGTATTGAAAAACCACTTTTCGCACTTGTGTTTGTGTTGAAAAACCACTTTTCGCACTTGTGTTGGTGCAGGAAACCACTTTTGCACTTGTATTAGTGTGGAAAAAACACTTTTTGCACTTGTGTTAGTGTTGAAAAAACACTTTTTGCACTTGTGATAGTGTTGAAAAACCACTTTTCGCACTTGTGTTAGTGTTGAAAAACCACTTTTCGCACTTGTGTATGTGCAGGAAACCACTTTTGCGCTTGTATTAGTGTGGAAAAACCACTTTTCGCACTTGTGTTAGTGTTGAAAAACCACTTTTCGCACTTGTGTTAGTGTTGAAAAACCACTTTTCGCACTTGTGTTCGTGCAGGAAACCACTTTTGCACTTGTATTAGTGTGGAAAAACCACTTTTCGCACTTGTGTTAGTATTGAAAAACCACTTTTGCACTTGTATTAGTGTTGAAAAAACACTTTTTGCACTTGTGATAGTGTTGAAAACCCAGTTTTCGCACTTGTGTTAGTGTTGAAAAACCACTTTTCGCACTTGTGCTGGTGTTGAAAAACCACTTTTCGCACTTGTGTTGGCGCAGGAAACCACTTTTGCACTTGTATTAGTGTGGAAAAACCACTTTTCGCACTTGTGTTAGTGTTGAAAAACCACTTTTCGCACTTGTGTTAGTGTTGAAAAACCACTTTTCGCACTTGTGTTGGTTCAGGAAACCACTTTTGCACTTCTATTAGTGTGGAAAAAACACTTTTTGCCCTTGTGATAGTGTTGAAAAACCACTTTTCGCACTTGTGTTAGTGTTGAAAAACTACTTTTCGCACTTGTCTTTGTGCAGGAAACCACTTTTGCACTTGTATTAGTGTGGAAAAACCACTTTTCGCACTTGTGTTAGTGTTGAAAAACCACTTTTCTCACTTGTGTTAGTGTTGAAAAACCACTTTTCGCACCCGTGTTGGTGCAGGAAACCACTTTTGCACTTGTATTAGTGTGGAAAAAACACTTTTTGCACTTGTGATAGTGTTGAAAAACCAGTTTTCGCACTTGTGTTAGTGTTGAAAAACCACTTTTCTCACTTGTGTTAGTGTTGAAAAACCACTTTTCGCACTTGTGTTAGTGTTGAAAAACCACTTTTCGCACTTGTGTTAGTGTTGAAAAACCACTTTTCGCACTTGTGTTGGTGCAGGAAACCACTTTTGCACTTGTATTAGTGTGGAAAAAACACTTTTTGCACTTGTGATAGTGTTGAAAAACCACTTTTCGCACTTGTGTTAGTGTTGAAAAACCACTTTTCGCACTTGTGTTGGTGCAGGAAAACACTTTTGCACTTGTATTAGTGTGGAAAACCCACTTTTTGCACTTGTGATAGTGTTGAAAACCCACTTTTCGCACATGTTTTAGTGAAGGAACCACTTTTCGCACTCGTGTTGGTGCAGGAAACCACTTTTGCACTTGTATTAGTGTGGATAAAACACTTTTTGCACTTGTGATAGTGTTGAAAACCCACTTTTGGCACTTGTGATAGTGTTGAAAAACCACTTTTCGCACTTGTGTTAGTGTTGAAAAACCACTTTTCGCACTTGTGTTGGTGCAGGAAACCACTTTTGCACTTGTATTAGTGTGGAAAAACCACTTTTGGCACTTGTGTTAGTGTTGAAAAACCACTTTTCGCACTTGTGTTAGTGTTGAAAAACCACTTTTCGCACTTGTGTTAGTGTTGAAAATCCACTTTTCGCACTTGTGTTGGTGCAGGAAACCACATTTGCACTTGTATTAGTGTGGAAAAATCACTTTTCGCACTTGTGTTAGTGTTGAAAAACCACTTTTCGCACTTGTGTTAGTGTTGAAAAACCACTTTTCGCACTTGTGTTGGTGCAGGAAACCACTTTTGCACTTGTATTAGTGTGGAAAAAACACTTTTTGCACTTGTGATAGTGTTGAAAAACCACTTTTCGCACTTGTGTTAGTGTTGAAAAACCACTTTTCGCACTTGTGTTGGTGCAGGAAACCACTTTTGCACTTGTATTAGTGTTGAAAAAACACTTTTTGCACTTGTGATAGTGTTGAAAAACCACTTTTCGCACTTGTGTTAGTGCTGAAAAACCACTTTTCGCACTTGTGTTGGTGCAGGAAACAACTTTTGCACTTGTATTAGTGTGGAAAAACCACTTTTTGCACTTGTGTTAGTGTTGAAAAACCACTTTTCGCACTTGTGTTAGTGTTGAAAAACCACTTTTCGCACGTGTTGGTGCAAGAAACCACTTTTGCACTTGTATTAGTGTGGAAAAAACACTTTTCGCACTTGTGTTAGTGTTGAAAAACCACATTTCGCACTTGTGCTGGTGTTGAAAAACCACTTTTCGCACTTGTGTTGGCGCAGGAAACCACTTTTGCACTTGTATTAGTGTGGAAAAAACACTTTTCGCACTTGTGTTAGTGTTGAAAAACCACTTTTCGCACTTGTGTTAGTGTTGAAAAACCACTTTTCGCACTTGTGTTGGTGCAGGAAACCACTTTTGCACTTTTATTAGTGTGGAAAAAACACTTTTTGCACTTGTGATAGTGTTGAAAAACCACTTTTCGCACTTGTGTTAGTGTTGAAAAACCACTTTTCGCACTTGTGTTGGTGCAGGAAACCACTTTTGCACTTGTATTAGTGTGGAAAAACCACTTTTCGCACTTGTGTTAGTATTGAAAAACCACTTTTCGCACTTGTGTTGGTGTTGAAAAACCACATTTCGCACTTGTGTTAGTGTTGAAAAACCACTTTTCGCACTTGTGTTGGTGCAGGAAACCACTTTTGCACTTGTATTAGTGTGGAAAAAACACTTTTTGCACTTGTGATAGTGTTGAAAACAACTTTTCGCACTTGTGTTAGTGTTGAAAAACCTCTTTTCGCACTTGTATTGGTGCAGGAAACCACTTTTGCACTTGTATTAGTGTGGAAAAACCACTTTTTGCACTTGTGATAGTGTTGAAAACCCACTTTTCGCACATGTGTTAGTGAAGGAAACCACTTTTCGCACTTGTGTTGGTGCAGGAAACCACTTTTGCAATTGTATTAGTGTGGAAAAAACACTTTTTGCACTTGTGATAGTGTTGAAAAACCACTTTTCGCACTTGTGTTAGTGTTGAAAAGCCACTTTTCGCACTTGTGTTGGTGCAGGAAACCACTTTTGCACTTGTATTAGTGTGGAAAAAACACTTTTGCACTTGTGATAGTGTTGAAAAACCACTTTTCGCACTTGTGTTAGTGTTGAAAAACCACTTTTCGCACTTGTGTTGGTGCAGGAAACCACTTTTGCACTTGTATTAGTGTGGAAAAAACACTTTTTGCACTTGTGATAGTGTTGAAAAACCACTTTTCGCACTTGTGTTAGTGTTGAAAAACCACTTTTCGCACTTGTGTTGGTGCAGGAAACCACTTTTGCACTTGTATAAGTGTGGAAAAACCACTTTTCGCACTTGTGTTAGTGTTGAAAAACCACTTTTCGCACTTGTGTTAGTGTTGAAAAACCACTTTTCGCACTTGTGTTAGTGTTGAAAAACCACTTTTCGCACTTGTGTTGGTGCAGGAAACCACTTTTGCACTTCTATTAGTGTGGAAAAAACACTTTTTGCCCTTGTGATAGTGTTGAAAAACCACTTTTCGCACTTGTGTTAGTGTTGAAAAACTACTTTTCGCACTTGTCTTTGTGCAGGAAACCACTTTTGCACTTGTATTAGTGTGGAAAAACCACTTTTCGCACTTGTGTTAGTGTTGAAAAACCACTTTTCTCACTTGTGTTAGTGTTGAAAAACCACTTTTTGCACCCGTGTTGGTGCAGGAAACCACTTTTGCACTTGTATTAGTGTGGAAAAAACACTTTTTGCACTTGTGATAGTGTTGAAAAACCAGTTTTCGCACTTGTGTTAGTGTTGAAAAACCACTTTTCTCACTTGTGTTAGTGTTGAAAAACCACTTTTCGCACTTGTGTTAGTGTTGAAAAACCACTTTTCGCACTTGTGTTAGTGTTGAAAAACCACTTTTCGCACTTGTGTTGGTGCAGGAAACCACTTTTGCACTTGTATTAGTGTGGAAAAAACACTTTTTGCACTTGTGATAGTGTTGAAAAACCACTTTTCGCACTTGTGTTAGTGTTGAAAAACCACTTTTCGCACTTGTGTTGGTGCAGGAAAACACTTTTGCACTTGTATTAGTGTGGAAAACCCACTTTTTGCACTTGTGATAGTGTTGAAAACCCACTTTTCGCACATGTGTTAGTGAAGGAAACCACTTTTCGCACTCGTGTTGGTGCAGGAAACCACGTTTGCACTTGTATTAGTGTGGATAAAACACTTTTTGCACTTGTGATAGTGTTGAAAACCACTTTTGGCACTTGTGATAGTGTTGAAAAACCACTTTTCGCACTTGTGTTAGTGTTGAAAAACCACTTTTCGCACTTGTGTTGGTGCAGGAAACCACTTTTGCACTTGTATTAGTGTGGAAAAACCACTTTTGGCACTTGTGTTAGTGTTGAAAAACCACTTTTCGCACTTGTGTTAGTGTTGAAAAACCACTTTTCGCACTTGTGTTAGTGTTGAAAATCCACTTTTCGCACTTGTGTTGGTGCAGGAAACCACATTTGCACTTGTATTAGTGTGGAAAAATCACTTTTCGCACTTGTGTTAGTGTTGAAAAACCACTTTTCGCACTTGTGTTAGTGTTGAAAAACCACTTTTCGCACTTGTGTTGGTGCAGGAAACCACTTTTGCACTTGTATTAGTGTGGAAAAAACACTTTTTGCACTTGTGATAGTGTTGAAAAACCACTTTTCGCACTTGTGTTAGTGTTGAAAAACCACTTTTCGCACTTGTGTTGGTGCAGGAAACCACTTTTGCACTTGTATTAGTGTGGAAAAAACACTTTTTGCACTTGTGATAGTGTTGAAAAACCACTTTTCGCACTTGTGTTAGTGTTGAAAAACCACTTTTTGCACTTGTGTTAGTGTTGCAAAACCACTTTTTGCACTTGTGTTTGTGCAGGAAACCACTTTTGCACTTGTATTAGTGTGGAAAAAACACTTTTCGCACTTGTATTAGTGTTGAAAAACCACTTTTCGCACTTTTGTCAGTGTTGAAAAACCACTTTTCGCACCTGTGTTGGTGCAGGAAACCACTTTTGCACTTGTATTAGTGTGGAAAAAACACTTTTTGCACTTGTGATAGTGTTGAAAAACCACTTTTCGCACTTGTGTTAGTGTTGAAAAACCACTTTTCGCACCTGTGTTGGTGCAGGAAACGACTTTTGCACTTGTATTAGTGTTGAAAAACCACTTTTCGCACTTGTGTTAGTGTTGAAAAACCACTTTTCGCACTTGTGTTAGTGTTGAAAAACCACTTTCCGCACTTCTGTTAGTGTTGAAAAACCACTTTTTGCACTTGTGTTGGTGCAGGAAACCACTTTTGCACTTGTATTAGGGTGGAAAAAACACTTTTCGCACGTGTATTAGTGTTGAAAAACCACTTTTCGCACTTTTGTTAGTGTTGAAAAACCACTTTTCGCACTTGTGTTAGTGTTGAAAAACCACTTTTCGCACTTGTGTTGGTGCAGGAAACCACTTTTGCACTTGTATTAGTGTGGAAAAAACACTTTTTGCACTTGTGATAGTGTTGAAAAACCACTTTTCGCACTTGTGTTAGTGTTGAAAAACCACTTTTCGCACTTGTGTTAGTGTTGAAAAAACACTTTTCGCACTTGTGTTAGTATTGAAAAACCACTTTTCGCACTTGTGTTTGTGTTGAAAAACCACTTTTCGCACTTGAGTTGGTGCAGGAAACCACTTTTGCACTTGTATTAGTGTGGAAAAAACACTTTTTGCACTTGTGTTATTGTTGAAAAAACACTTTTTGCACTTGTGATAGTGTTGAAAAACCACTTTTCGCACTTGTGTTAGTGTTGAAAAACCACTTTTCGCACTTGTGTTGGTGCAGGAAACCACTTTTGCACTTGTATTAGTGTGGAAAAACCACTTTTCGCACTTGTGTTAGTGTTGAAAAACCACTTTTCGCACTTGTGTTAGTGTTGAAAAACCACTTTTCACACTTGTGTTGGTGCAGGAAACCACTTTTGCACTTGTATTAGTGTGGAAAAACCACTTTTTGCACTTGTGATAGTGTTGAAAACCCACTTTTCGCACATGTGTTAGTGAAGGAAACCACTTTTCGCACTTGTGTTGGTGCAGGAAACCACTTTTGCAATTGTATTAGTGTGGAAAAAACACTTTTTGCACTTGTGATAGTGTTGAAAAACCACTTTTCGCACTTGTGTTAGTGTTGAAAATCCACTTTTCGCACTTGTGTTGGTGCAGGAAACCACTTTTGCACTTGTATTAGTGTGGAAAAAACACTTTTGCGCTTGTGATAGTGTTGAAAAACCACTTTTCGCACTTGTGTTAGTGTTGAAAAACCACTTTTCGCACTTGTGTTGGTGCAGGAAACCACTTTTGCACTTGTATTAGTGTGGAAAAAACACTTTTTGCACTTGTGATAGTGTTGAAAAACCACTTTTCGCACTTGTGTTAGTGTTGAAAAACCACTTTTTGCACTTGTGTTGGTGCAGGAAACCACTTTTGCACTTGTATTAGTGTGGAAAAACCACTTTTCACACTTGTGTTAGTGTGGAAAAACCACTTTTCGCACTTGTGTTAGTGTTGAAAAACCACTTTTTGCACTTGTGTTGGTGCAGGACACCACTTTTGCACTTGTGTTAATGTGGAAAAAACACTTTTTGCACTTGTGATAGTGTTGAAAAACCACTTTTCGCACTTGTGTTAGTGTTGAAAAACCACTTTTCGCACTTGTGTTCATGCAGAAAACCACTTTTGCACTTGTATTAGTGTGGAAAAACCACTTTTCGCACTTGTGTTAGTATTGAAAAACCACTTTTCGCACTTGTGTTGGTGTTGAAAAACCACATTTCGCACTTGTGTTAGTGTTGAAAAACCACTTTTCGCACTTGTGTTGGTGCAGGAAACCACTTTTGCACTTGTATTAGTGTGGAAAAAACACTTTTTGCACTTGTGATAGTGTTGAAAACAACTTTTCGCACTTGTGTTAGTGTTGAAAAACCCTTTTCGCACTTGTATTGGTGCAGGAAACCACTTTTGCACTTGTATTAGTGTGGAAAACCCACTTTTTGCACTTGTGATAGTGTTGAAAACCCACTTTTCGCACATGTGTTAGTGAAGGAAAGCACTTTTTGCACTTGTGTTGGTGCAGGAAACCCCTTTTGCACTTGTATTAGTGTGGATAAAACACTTTTTGCACTTGTGATAGTGTTGAAAACCCACTTTTGGCACTTGTGATAGTGTTGAAAAACCACTTTTCGCACTTGTGTTAGTGTTGAAAAACCACTTTTCGCACTTGTGTTGGTGCAGGAAACCACTTTTGCACTTGTATTAGTGTGGAAAAACCACTTTTGGCACTTGTGTTAGTGTTGAAAAACCACTTTTCGCACTTGTGTTAGTGTTGAAAAACTACTTTTCGCACTTGTGTTAGTGTTGAAAAAGCCACTTTTCGCACTTGTGTTGGTGCAGGAAACCACTTTTGCACTTGTATTAGTGTGGAAAAATCACTTTTCGCACTTGTGTTAGTGTTGAAAAACCACTTTTCTCACTTGTGTTAGTGTTGAAAAAGCACTTTTCGCACTTGTGTTAGTGTTGAAAAACCACTTTTCGCACTTGTGTTAGTGTTGAAAAACCACTTTTCGCACTTGTGTTGGTGCAGGAAACCACTTTTGCACTTGTATTAGTGTGGAAAAAACACTTTTTGCACTTGTGATAGTGTTGAAAAACCACTTTTCGCACTTGTGTTAGTGTTGAAGAACCACTTTTTGCACTTGTGTTAGTGTTGAAAAACCACTTTTCGCACTTGTGTTAGTGTTGAAAAACCACTTTTTGCACTTGTGTTGGTGCAGGAAACCACTTTTGCACTTGTATTAGTGTGGAAAAAACACTTTTCGCACTTGTATTAGTGTTGAAAAACCACTTTTCGCACTTTTGTCAGTGTTGAAAAACCACTTTTCGCACGTGTGTTGGTGCAGGAAACCACTTTTGCACTTGTATTAGTGTGGAAAAAACACTTTTTGCACTTGTGATAGTGTTGAAAAACCACTTTTCGCACTTGTGTTAGTGTTGAAAAACCACTTTTCGCACCTGTGTTTGTGCAGGAAACGACTTTTGCACTTGTATTAGTGTGGAAAAACCACTTTTCGCACTTGTGTTAGTGTTGAAAAACCACTTTTCGCACTTGTGTTAGTGTTGAAAAACCACTTTTCGCACTTGTGTTAGTGTTGAAAAACCACTTTTTGCACTTGTGTTGGTGCAGGAAACCACTTTTGCACTTGTATTAGTGTGGAAAAAACACTTTTCGCACTTGTATTAGTGTTGAAAAACCACTTTTCGCACTTTTGTTAGTGTTGAAAAACCACTTTTCGCACTTGTGTTAGTGTTGAAAAACCACTTTTCGCACTTGTGTTGGTGCAGGAAACCACTTTTGCACTTGTATTAGTGTTGAAAAAACACTTTTCGCACTTGTGTTAGTATTGAAAAACCACTTTTCGCACTTGTGTTTGTGTTGAAAAACCACTTTTCGCACTTGTGTTGGTGCAGGAAACCACTTTTGCACTTGTATTAGTGTGGAAAAAACACTTTTTGCACTTGTGTTAGTGTTGAAAAAACACTTTTTGCACTTGTGATAGTGTTGAAAAACCACTTTTCGCACTTGTGTTAGTGTTGAAAAACCACTTTTCGCACTTGTGTTGGTGCAGGAAACCACTTTTGCGCTTGTATTAGTGTGGAAAAACCACTTTTCGCACTTGTGTTAGTGTTGAAAAACCACTTTTCGCACTTGTGTTAGTGTTGAAAAACAACTTTTCGCACTTGTGTTGGTGCAGGAAACCACTTTTGCACTTGTATTAGTGTGGAAAAACCACTTTTTGCAATTGTGATAGTGTTGAAAACCCACTTTTCGCGCATGTGTTAGTGAAGGAAACCACTTTTCGCACTAGTGTTGGTGCAGGAAACCACTTTTGCAATTGTATTAGTGTGGAAAAAACACTTTTTGCACTTGTGATAGTGTTGAAAAACCACTTTTCGCACTTGTGTTAGTGTTGAAAATCCACTTTTCGCACTTGTGTTGGTGCAGGAAACCACTTTTGCACTTGTATTAGTGTGGAAAAAACACTTTTGCGCTTGTGATGGTGTTGAAAAACCACTTTTCGCACTTGTGTTAGTGTTGAAAAACCACTTTTCGCACTTGTGTTGGTGCAGGAAACCACTTTTGCACTTGTATTAGTGTGGAAAAAACACTTTTTGCACTTGTGATAGTGTTGAAAAACCACTTTTCGCACTTGTGTTAGTGTTGAAAAACCACTTTTTGCACTTGTGTTGGTGCAGGAAACCACTTTTGCACTTGTATTAGTGTGGAAAAACCACTTTTCGCACTTGTGTTAGTGTGGAAAAACCATTTTTCGCACTTGTGTTAGTGTTGAAAAACCACTTTTTGCACTTGTGTTGGTGCAGGAAACCACTTTTGCACTTGTGTTAGTGTGGAAAAAACACTTTTTGCACTTGTGATAGTGTTGAAAAACCACTTTTCGCACTTGTGTTAGTGTTGAAAAACCACTTTTTGCACTTGTGTTGGTGCAGGAAACCACTTTTGCACTTGTATTAGTGTGGAAAATCCACTTTTCGCACTTGTGTTAGTGTTGAAAAACCACTTTTCGCACTTGTGTTAGTGTTGAAAAACCACTTTTCGCACTTGTGTTAGTGTTGAAAAACCACTTTTCGCACTTGTGTTGGTTCAGGAAACCACTTTTGCACTTCTATTAGTGTGGAAAAAACACTTTTTGCCCTTGTGATAGTGTTGAAAAACCACTTTTCGCACTTGTGTTAGTGTTGAAAAACTACTTTTCGCACTTGTCTTTGTGCAGGAAACCACTTTTGCACTTGTATTAGTGTGGAAAAACCACTTTTCGCACTTGTGTTAGTGTTGAAAAACCACTTTTCTCACTTGTGTTAGTGTTGAAAACCACTTTTCGCACCCGTGTTGGTGCAGGAAACCACTTTTGCACTTGTGTTAGTGTGGAAAAAACACTTTTTGCACTTGTGATAGTGTTGAAAAACCAGTTTTCGCACTTGTGTTAGTGTTGAAAAACCACTTTTCTCACTTGTGTTAGTGTTGAAAAACCACTTTTCGCACTTGTGTTAGTGTTGAAAAACCACTTTTCGCACTTGTGTTAGTGTTGAAAAACCACTTTTCGCACTTGTGTTGGTGCAGGAAACCACTTTTGCACTTGTATTAGTGTTGAAAAAACACTTTTTGCACTTGTGATAGTGTTGAAAAACCACTTTTCGCACTTGTGTTAGTGTTGAAAAACCACTTTTCGCACTTGTGTTGGTGCAGGAAACAACTTTTGCACTTGTATTAGTGTGGAAAAACCACTTTTCGCACTTGTGTTAGTGTTGAAAAACCACTTTTCGCACTTGTGTTAGGGTTGAAAAACCACTTTTCGCACTTGTGTTGGTGCAAGAAACCACTTTTGCACTTGTATTAGTGTGGAAAAACCACTTTTCGCACTTGTGTTTGTGTTGAAAAACCACTTTTCGCACTTGTGTTAGTGTTGAAAAACCACTTTTCGCACTTGTGTTGGTGCAGGAAACCACTTTTGCACTTGTATTAGTGTGGAAAAAACACTTTTTGCACTTGTGATAGTGTTGAAAACAACTTTTCGCACTTGTGTTAGTGTTGAAAAACCTCTTTTCGCACTTGTATTGGTGCAGGAAACCACTTTTGCACTTGTATTAGTGTGGAAAAACCACTTTTTGCACTTGTGATAGTGTTGAAAACCCACTTTTCGCACATGTGTTAGTGAAGGAAACCACTTTTCGCACTTGTGTTGGTGCAGGAAACCACTTTTGCAATTGTATTAGTGTGGAAAAAACACTTTTTGCACTTGTGATAGTGTTGAAAAACCACTTTTCGCACTTGTGTTAGTGTTGAAAAGCCACTTTTCGCACTTGTGTTGGTGCAGGAAACCACTTTTGCACTTGTATTAGTGTGGAAAAAACACTTTTGCACTTGTGATAGTGTTGAAAAACCACTTTTCGCACTTGTGTTAGTGTTGAAAAACCACTTTTCGCACTTGTGTTGGTGCAGGAAACCACTTTTGCACTTGTATTAGTGTGGAAAAAACACTTTTTGCACTTGTGATAGTGTTGAAAAACCACTTTTCGCACTTGTGTTAGTGTTGAAAAACCACTTTTCGCACTTGTGTTGGTGCAGGAAACCACTTTTGCACTTGTATAAGTGTGGAAAAACCACTTTTCGCACTTGTGTTAGTGTTGAAAAACCACTTTTCGCACTTGTGTTAGTGTTGAAAAACCACTTTTCGCACTTGTGTTAGTGTTGAAAAACCACTTTTCGCACTTGTGTTGGTGCAGGAAACCACTTTTGCACTTCTATTAGTGTGGAAAAAACACTTTTTGCCCTTGTGATAGTGTTGAAAAACCACTTTTTGCACTTGTGTTAGTGTTGAAAAACTACTTTTCGCACTTGTCTTTGTGCAGGAAACCACTTTTGCACTTGTATTAGTGTGGAAAAACCACTTTTCGCACTTGTGTTAGTGTTGAAAAACCACTTTTCTCACTTGTGTTAGTGTTGAAAAACCACTTTTCGCACCCGTGTTGGTGCAGGAAACCACTTTTGCACTTGTATTAGTGTGGAAAAAACACTTTTTGCACTTGTGATAGTGTTGAAAAACCAGTTTTCGCACTTGTGTTAGTGTTGAAAAACCACTTTTCTCACTTGTGTTAGTGTTGAAAAACCACTTTTCGCACTTGTGTTAGTGTTGAAAAACCACTTTTCGCACTTGTGTTAGTGTTGAAAAACCACTTTTCGCACTTGTGTTGGTGCAGGAAACCACTTTTGCACTTGTATTAGTGTGGAAAAAACACTTTTTGCACTTGTGATAGTGTTGAAAAACCACTTTTCGCACTTGTGTTAGTGTTGAAAAACCACTTTTCGCACTTGTGTTGGTGCAGGAAAACACTTTTGCACTTGTATTAGTGTGGAAAACCCACTTTTTGCACTTGTGATAGTGTTGAAAACCCACTTTTCGCACATGTGTTAGTGAAGGAAACCACTTTTCGCACTCGTGTTGGTGCAGGAAACCACTTTTGCACTTGTATTAGTGTGGATAAAACACTTTTTGCACTTGTGATAGTGTTGAAAACCACTTTTGGCACTTGTGATAGTGTTGAAAAACCACTTTTCGCACTTGTGTTAGTGTTGAAAAACCACTTTTCGCACTTGTGTTGGTGCAGGAAACCACTTTTGCACTTGCATTAGTGTGGAAAAACCACTTTTGGCACTTGTGTTAGTGTTGAAAAACCACTTTTCGCACTTGTGTTAGTGTTGAAAAACCACTTTTCGCACTTGTGTTAGTGTTGAAAATCCACTTTTCGCACTTGTGTTGGTGCAGGAAACCACATTTGCACTTGTATTAGTGTGGAAAAATCACGTTTCGCACTTGTGTTAGTGTTGAAAAACCACTTTTCGCACTTGTGTTAGTGTTGAAAAACCACTTTTCGCACTTGTGTTGGTGCAGGAAACCACTTTTGCACTTGTATTAGTGTGGAAAAAACACTTTTTGCACTTGTGATAGTGTTGAAAAACCACTTTTCGCACTTGTGTTAGTGTTGAAAAACCACTTTTCGCACTTGTGTTGGTGCAGGAAACCACTTTTGCACTTGTATTAGTGTGGAAAAAAGACTTTTTGCACTTGTGATAGTGTTGAAAAACCACTTTTCGCACTTGTGTTAGTGTTGAAAAACCACTTTTTGCACTTGTGTTAGTGTTGAAAAACCACTTTTTGCACTTGTGTTGGTGCAGGAAACCACTTTTGCACTTGTATTAGTGTGGAAAAAACACTTTTCGCACTTGTATTAGTGTTGAAAAACCACTTTTCGCACTTTTGTCAGTGCTGAAAAACCACTTTTCGCACCTGTGTTGGTGCAGGAAACGACTTTTGCACTTGTATTAGTGTGGAAAAACCACTTTTCGCACTTGTGTTAGTGTTGAAAAACCACTTTTCGCACTTGTGTTGGTGCAGGAAACCACTTTTGCACTTGTATTAGTGTGGAAAAAACACTTTTTGCACTTGTGTTAGTGTTGAAAAAACACTTTTTGCACTTGTGATAGTGTTGAAAAACCACTTTTCGCACTTGTGTTAGTGTTGAAAAACCACTTTTCGCACTGGTGTTGGTGCAGGAAACCACTTTTGCACTTGTATTAGTGTGGAAAAACCACTTTTCGCACTTGTGTTAGTGTTGAAAAACCACTTTTCGCACTTGTGTTAGTGTTGAAAAACCACTTTTCACACTTGTGTTGGTGCAGGAAACCACTTTTGCACTTGTATTAGTGTGGAAAAACCACTTTTTGCACTTGTGATAGTGTTGACAACCCACTTTTCGCACATGTGTTAGTGAAGGAAACCACTTTTCGCACTTGTGTTGGTGCAGGAAACCACTTTTGCAATTGTATTAGTGTGGAAAAAATACTTTTTGCACTTGTGATAGTGTTGAAAAACCACTTTTCGCACTTGTGTTAGTGTTGAAAATCCACTTTTCGCACTTGTGTTGGTGCAGGAAACCACTTTTGCACTTGTATTAGTGTGGAAAAAACACTTTTGCGCTTGTGATAGTGTTGAAAAACCACTTTTCGCACTTGCGTTAGTGTTGAAAAACCACTTTTCGCACTTGTGTTGGTGCAGGAAATTACTTTTGCACATGTATTAGTGTGGAAAAAACACTTTTTGCACTTGTGATAGTGTTGAAAAACCACTTTTCGCACTTGTGTTAGTGTTGAAAAACCACTTTTTGCACTTGTGTTGTTGCAGGAAACCACTTTTGCACTTGTATTAGTGTGGAAAAACCACTTTTCGCACTTGTGTTAGTGTGGAAAAACCACTTTTCGCACTTGTGTTAGTGTTGAAAAACCACTTTTTGCACTTGTGTTGGTGCAGGAAACCACTTTTGCACTTGTGTTAGTGTGGAAAAAACACTTTTTGCACTTGTGATAGTGTTGAAAAACCACTTTTCGCACTTGTGTTAGTGTTGAAAAACCACTTTTTGCACTTGTGTTGGTGCAGGAAACCACTTTTGCACTTGTATTAGTGTGGAAAAACCACTTTTCGCACTTGTGTTAGTGTTGAAAAACCACTTTTCGCACTTGTGTTAGTGTTGAAAAACCACTTTTCGCACTTGTGTTAGTGTTGAAAAACCACTTTTCGCACTTGTGTTGGTGCAGGAAACCACTTTTGCACTTCTATTAGTGTGGAAAAAACACTTTTTGCCCTTGTGATAGTGTTGAAAAACCACTTTTCGCACTTGTGTTAGTGTTGAAAAACTACTTTTCGCACTTGTCTTTGTGCAGGAAACCACTTTTGCACTTGTATTACTGTGGAAAAACCACTTTTCGCACTTGTGTTAGTGTTGAAAAACCACTTTTCTCACTTGTGTTAGTGTTGAAAAACCACTTTTCGCACCCGTGTTGGTGCAGGAAACCACTTTTGCACTTGTATTAGTGTGGAAAAAACACTTTTTGCACTTGTGATAGTGTTGAAAAACCAGTTTTCGCACTTGTGTTAGTGTTGAAAAACCACTTTTCTCACTTGTGTTAGTGTTGAAAAACCACTTTTCGCACTTGTGTTAGTGTTGAAAAAATAACTTTTCGCACTTGTGTTAGTGTTGAAAAACCACTTTTCGCACTTGTGTTGGTGCAGGAAACCACTTTTGCACTTGTATTAGTGTGGAAAAAACACTTTTTGCACTTGTGATAGTGTTGAAAAACCACTTTTCGCACTTGTGTTAGTGTTGAAAAACCACTTTTCGCACTTGTGTTGGTGCAGGAAACCACTTTTGCACTTGTATTAGTGTTGAAAAAACACTTTTTGCACTTGTGATAGTGTTGAAAAACCACTTTTCGCACTTGTGTTAGTGTTGAAAAACCACTTTTCGCACTTGTGTTGGTGCAGGAAACAACTTTTGCACTTGTATTAGTGTGGAAAAACCACTTTTCGCACTTGTGTTAGTGTTGAAAAACCACTTTTCGCACTTGTGTTAGTGTTGAAAAACCACTTTTCGCACTTGTGTTGGTGAAAGAAACCACTTTTGCACTTGTATTAGTGTGGAAAAACCACTTTTCGCACTTGTGTTTGTGTTGAAAAACCACTTTTCGCACTTGTGTTAGTGTTGAAAAACCACTTTTCGCACTCGTGTTGGTGCAGGAAACCACTTTTGCACTTGTATTAGTGTGGAAAAAACACTTTTTGCACTTGTGTTAGTGTTGAAAAACCACTTTTCGCACTTGTGCTAGTGTTGAAAAACCACTTTTCGCACTTGTGTTGGCGCAGGAAACCACTTTTGCACTTGTATTAGTGTGGGAAAAACACTTTTCGCACTTGTATTAGTGTTGAAAAACCACTTTTCGCACTTGTGTTAGTGTTGAAAAACCACTTTTCGCACTTGTGTTGGTGCAGGAAACCACTTTTGCACTTTTATTAGTGTGGAAAAAACACTTTTTGCACTTGTGATAGTGTTGAAAAACCACTTTTCGCACTTGTGTTAGTGTTGAAAAACCACATTTCGCACTTGTGTTCATGCAGGAAACCACTTTTGCACTTGTATTAGTGTGGAAAAACCACTTTTCGCACTTGTGTTAGTATTGAAAAACCACTTTTCGCACTTGTGTTGGTGTTGAAAAACCACATTTCGCACTTGTGTTAGTGTTGAAAAACCACTTTTCGCACTTGTGTTGGTGCAGGAAACCACTTTTGCACTTGTATTAGTGTGGAAAAAACACTTTTTGCACTTGTGATAGTGTTGAAAACAACTTTTCGCACTTGTGTTAGTGTTGAAAAACCCTTTTCGCACTTGTATTGGTGCAGGAAACCACTTTTGCACTTGTATTAGTGTGGAAAACCCACTTTTTGCACTTGTGATAGTGTTGAAAACCCACTTTTCGCACATGTGTTAGTGAAGGAAAGCACTTTTTGCACTTGTGTTGGTGCAGGAAACCCCTTTTGCACTTGTATTAGTGTGGATAAAACACTTTTTGCACTTGTGATAGTGTTGAAAACCCACTTTTGGCACTTGTGATAGTGTTGAAAAACCACTTTTCGCACTTGTGTTAGTGTTGAAAAACCACTTTTCGCACTTGTGTTGGTGCAGGAAACCACTTTTGCACTTGTATTAGTGTGGAAAAACCACTTTTGGCACTTGTGTTAGTGTTGAAAAACCACTTTTCGCACTTGTGTTAGTGTTGAAAAACTACTTTTCGCACTTGTGTTAGTGTTGAAAAAGCCACTTTTCGCACTTGTGTTGGTGCAGGAAACCACTTTTGCACTTGTATTAGTGTGGAAAAATCACTTTTCGCACTTGTGTTAGTGTTGAAAAACCACTTTTCTCACTTGTGTTAGTGTTGAAAAAGCACTTTTCGCACTTGTGTTAGTGTTGAAAAACCACTTTTCGCACTTGTGTTAGTGTTGAAAAACCACTTTTCGCACTTGTGTTGGTGCAGGAAACCACTTTTGCACTTGTATTAGTGTGGAAAAAACACTTTTTGCACTTGTGATAGTGTTGAAAAACCACTTTTCGCACTTGTGTTAGTGTTGAAAAACCACTTTTTGCACTTGTGTTAGTGTTGAAAAACCACTTTTCGCACTTGTGTTAGTGTTGAAAAACCACTTTTTGCACTTGTGTTGGTGCAGGAAACCACTTTTGCACTTGTATTAGTGTGGAAAAAACACTTTTCGCACTTGTATTAGTGTTGAAAAACCACTTTTCGCACTTTTGTCAGTGTTGAAAAACCACTTTTCGCACTTGTGTTGGTGCAGGAAACCACTTTTGCACTTGTATTAGTGTGGAAAAAACACTTTTGCACTTGTGATAGTGTTGAAAAACCACTTTTCGCACTTGTGTTAGTGTTGAAAAACCACTTTTCGCACTTGTGTTGGTGCAGGAAACCACTTTTGCACTTGTATTAGTGTGGAAAAAACACTTTTTGCACTTGTGATAGTGTTGAAAAACCACTTTTCGCACTTGTGTTAGTGTTGAAAAACCACTTTTCGCACTTGTGTTGGTGCAGGAAACCACTTTTGCACTTGTATAAGTGTGGAAAAACCACTTTTCGCACTTGTGTTAGTGTTGAAAAACCACTTTTCGCACTTGTGTTAGTGTTGATAAACCACTTTTCGCACTTGTGTTAGTGTTGAAAAACCACTTTTCGCACTTGTGTTGGTGCAGGAAACCACTTTTGCACTTCTATTAGTGTGGAAAAAACACTTTTTGCCCTTGTGATAGTGTTGAAAAACCACTTTTCGCACTTGTGTTAGTGTTGAAAAACTACTTTTCGCACTTGTCTTTGTGCAGGAAACCACTTTTGCACTTGTATTAGTGTGGAAAAACCACTTTTCGCACTTGTGTTAGTGTTGAAAAACCACTTTTCTCACTTGTGTTAGTGTTGAAAAACCACTTTTCGCACCCGTGTTGGTGCAGGAAACCACTTTTGCACTTGTATTAGTGTGGAAAAAACACTTTTTGCACTTGTGATAGTGTTGAAAAACCAGTTTTCGCACTTGTGTTAGTGTTGAAAAACCACTTTTCTCACTTGTGTTAGTGTTGAAAAACCACTTTTCGCACTTGTGTTAGTGTTGAAAAACCACTTTTCGCACTTGTGTTAGTGTTGAAAAACCACTTTTCGCACTTGTGTTGGTGCAGGAAACCACTTTTGCACTTGTATTAGTGTGGAAAAAACACTTTTTGCACTTGTGATAGTGTTGAAAAACCACTTTTCGCACTTGTGTTAGTGTTGAAAAACCACTTTTCGCACTTGTGTTGGTGCAGGAAAACACTTTTGCACTTGTATTAGTGTGGAAAACCCACTTTTTGCACTTGTGATAGTGTTGAAAACCCACTTTTCGCACATGTGTTAGTGAAGGAAACCACTTTTCGCACTCGTGTTGGTGCAGGAAACCACTTTTGCACTTGTATTAGTGTGGATAAAACACTTTTTGCACTTGTGATAGTGTTGAAAACCACTTTTGGCACTTGTGATAGTGTTGAAAAACCACTTTTCGCACTTGTGTTAGTGTTGAAAAACCACTTTTCGCACTTGTGTTGGTGCAGGAAACCACTTTTGCACTTGCATTAGTGTGGAAAAACCACTTTTGGCACTTGTGTTAGTGTTGAAAAACCACTTTTCGCACTTGTGTTAGTGTTGAAAAACCACTTTTCGCACTTGTGTTAGTGTTGAAAATCCACTTTTCGCACTTGTGTTGGTGCAGGAAACCACATTTGCACTTGTATTAGTGTGGAAAAATCACTTTTCGCACTTGTGTTAGTGTTGAAAAACCACTTTTCGCACTTGTGTTAGTGTTGAAAAACCACTTTTCGCACTTGTGTTGGTGCAGGAAACCACTTTTGCACTTGTATTAGTGTGGAAAAAACACTTTTTGCACTTGTGATAGTGTTGAAAAACCACTTTTCGCACTTGTGTTAGTGTTGAAAAACCACTTTTCGCACTTGTGTTGGTGCAGGAAACCACTTTTGCACTTGTATTAGTGTGGAAAAAAGACTTTTTGCACTTGTGATAGTGTTGAAAAACCACTTTTCGCACTTGTGTTAGTGTTGAAAAAACACTTTTTGCACTTGTGTTAGTGTTGAAAAACCACTTTTTGCACTTGTGTTGGTGCAGGAAACCACTTTTGCACTTGTATTAGTGTGGAAAAAACACTTTTCGCACTTGTATTAGTGTTGAAAAACCACTTTTCGCACTTTTGTCAGTGTTGAAAAACCACTTTTCGCACCTGTGTTGGTGCAGGAAACGACTTTTGCACTTGTATTAGTGTGGAAAAACCACTTTTCGCACTTGTGTTAGTGTTGAAAAACCACTTTTCGCACTTGTGTTGGTGCAGGAAACCACTTTTGCACTTGTATTAGTGTGGAAAAAACACTTTTTGCACTTGTGTTAGTGTTGAAAAAACACTTTTTGCACTTGTGATAGTGTTGAAAAACCACTTTTCGCACTTGTGTTAGTGTTGAAAAACCACTTTTCGCACTTGTGTTGGTGCAGGAAACCACTTTTGCACTTGTATTAGTGTGGAAAAACCACTTTTCGCACTTGTGTTAGTGTTGAAAAACCACTTTTCGCACTTGTGTTAGTGTTGAAAAACCACTTTTCGCACTTGTGTTGGTGCAGGAAACCACTTTTGCACTTGTATTAGTGTGGAAAAACCACTTTTTGCACTTGTGATAGTGTTGAAAACCCACTTTTCGCACATGTGTTAGTGAAGGAAACCACTTTTCGCACTTGTGTTGGTGCAGGAAACCACTGTTGCAATTGTATTAGTGTGGAAAAAATACTTTTTGCACTTGTGATAGTGTTGAAAAACCACTTTTCGCACTTGTGTTAGTGTTGAAAATCCACTTTTCGCACTTGTGTTGGTGCAGGAAACCACTTTTGCACTTGTATTAGTGTGGAAAAAACACTTTTGCGCTTGTGATAGTGTTGAAAAACCACTTTTCGCACTTGTGTTAGTGTTGAAAAACCACTTTTCGCACTTGTGTTGGTGCAGGAAATTACTTTTGCACATGTATTAGTGTGGAAAAAACACTTTTTGCACTTGTGATAGTGTTGAAAAACCACTTTTCGCACTTGTGTTAGTGTTGAAAAACCACTTTTTGCACTTGTGTTGTTGCAGGAAACCACTTTTGCACTTGTATTAGTGTGGAAAAACCACTTTTCGCACTTGTGTTAGTGTGGAAAAACCACTTTTCGCACTTGTGTTAGTGTTGAAAAACCACTTTTTGCACTTGTGTTGGTGCAGGAAACCACTTTTGCACTTGTGTTAGTGTGGAAAAAACACTTTTTGCACTTGTGATAGTGTTGAAAAACCACTTTTCGCACTTGTGTTAGTGTTGAAAAACCACTTTTTGCACTTGTGTTGATGCAGGAAACCACTTTTGCACTTGTATTAGTGTGGAAAAACCACTTTTCGCACTTGTGTTAGTGTTGAAAAACCACTTTTCGCACTTGTGTTAGTGTTGAAAAACCACTTTTCGCACTTGTGTTAGTGTTGAAAAACCACTTTTCGCACTTGTGTTGGTGCAGGAAACCACTTTTGCACTTCTATTAGTGTGGAAAAAACACTTTTTGCCCTTGTGATAGTGTTGAAAAACCACTTTTCGCACTTGTGTTAGTGTTGAAAAACTACTTTTCGCACTTGTCTTTGTGCAGGAAACCACTTTTGCACTTGTATTACTGTGGAAAAACCACTTTTCGCACTTGTGTTAGTGTTGAAAAACCACTTTTCTCACTTGTGTTAGTGTTGAAAAACCACTTTTCGCACCCGTGTTGGTGCAGGAAACCACTTTTGCACTTGTATTAGTGTGGAAAAAACACTTTTTGCACTTGTGATAGTGTTGAAAAACCAGTTTTCGCACTTGTGTTAGTGTTGAAAAACCACTTTTCTCACTTGTGTTAGTGTTGAAAAACCACTTTTCGCACTTGTGTTAGTGTTGAAAAACCACTTTTCGCACTTGTGTTAGTGTTGAAAAACCACTTTTCGCACTTGTGTTGGTGCAGGAAACCACTTTTGCACTTGTATTAGTGTGGAAAAAACACTTTTTGCACTTGTGATAGTGTTGAAAAACCACTTTTCGCACTTGTGTTAGTGTTGAAAAACCACTTTTCGCACTTGTGTTGGTGCAGGAAACCACTTTTGCACTTGTATTAGTGTTGAAAAAACACTTTTTGCACTTGTGATAGTGTTGAAAAACCACTTTTCGCACTTGTGTTAGTGTTGAAAAACCACTTTTCGCACTTGTGTTGGTGCAGGAAACAACTTTTGCACTTGTATTAGTGTGGAAAAACCACTTTTCGCACTTGTGTTAGTGTTGAAAAACCACTTTTCGCACTTGTGTTAGTGTTGAAAAACCACTTTTCGCACTTGTGTTGGTGCAAGAAACCACTTTTGCACTTGTATTAGTGTGGAAAAACCACTTTTCGCACTTGTGTTTGTGTTGAAAAACCACTTTTCGCACTTGTGTTAGTGTTGAAAAACCACTTTTCGCACTCGTGTTGGTGCAGGAAACCACTTTTGCACTTGTATTAGTGTGGAAAAAACACTTTTTGCACTTGTGTTAGTGTTGAAAAACCACTTTTCGCACTTGTGCTAGTGTTGAAAAACCACTTTTCGCACTTGTGTTGGCGCAGGAAACCACTTTTGCACTTGTATTAGTGTGGAAAAAACACTTTTCGCACTTGTATTAGTGTTGAAAAACCACTTTTCGCACTTGTGTTAGTGTTGAAAAACCACTTTTCGCACTTGTGTTGGTGCAGGAAACCACTTTTGCACTTTTATTAGTGTGGAAAAAACACTTTTTGCACTTGTGATAGTGTTGAAAAACCACTTTTCGCACTTGTGTTAGTGTTGAAAAACCACTTTTCGCACTTGTGTTCATGCAGGAAACCACTTTTGCACTTGTATTAGTGTGGAAAAACCACTTTTCGCACTTGTGTTAGTATTGAAAAACCACTTTTCGCACTTGTGTTGGTGTTGAAAAACCACATTTCGCACTTGTGTTAGTGTTGAAAAACCACTTTTCGCACTTGTGTTGGTGCAGGAAACCACTTTTGCACTTGTATTAGTGTGGAAAAAACACTTTTTGCACTTGTGATAGTGTTGAAAACAACTTTTCGCACTTGTGTTAGTGTTGAAAAACCCTTTTCGCACTTGTATTGGTGCAGGAAACCACTTTTGCACTTGTATTAGTGTGGAAAACCCACTTTTTGCACTTGTGATAGTGTTGAAAACCCACTTTTCGCACATGTGTTAGTGAAGGAAAGCACTTTTTGCACTTGTGTTGGTGCAGGAAACCCCTTTTGCACTTGTATTAGTGTGGATAAAACACTTTTTGCACTTGTGATAGTGTTGAAAACCCACTTTTGGCACTTGTGATAGTGTTGAAAAACCACTTTTCACACTTGTGTTAGTGTTGAAAAACCACTTTTCGCACTTGTGTTGGTGCAGGAAACCACTTTTGCACTTGTATTAGTGTGGAAAAACCACTTTTGGCACTTGTGTTAGTGTTGAAAAACCACTTTTCGCACTTGTGTTAGTGTTGAAAAACTACTTTTCGCACTTGTGTTAGTGTTGAAAAAGCCACTTTTCGCACTTGTGTTGGTGCAGGAAACCACTTTTGCACTTGTATTAGTGTGGAAAAATCACTTTTCGCACTTGTGGTAGTGTTGAAAAACCACTTTTCTCACTTGTGTTAGTGTTGAAAAAGCACTTTTCGCACTTGTGTTAGTGTTGAAAAACCACTTTTCGCACTTGTGTTAGTGTTGAAAAACCACTTTTCGCACTTGTGTTGGTGCAGGAAACCACTTTTGCACTTGTATTAGTGTGGAAAAAACACTTTTTGCACTTGTGATAGTGTTGAAAAACCACTTTTCGCACTTGTGTTAGTGTTGAAAAACCACTTTTTGCACTTGTGTTAGTGTTGAAAAACCACTTTTCGCACTTGTGTTAGTGTTGAAAAACCACTTTTTGCACTTGTGTTGGTGCAGGAAACCACTTTTGCACTTGTATTAGTGTGGAAAAAACACTTTTCGCACTTGTATTAGTGTTGAAAAACCACTTTTCGCACTTTTGTCAGTGTTGAAAAACCACTTTTCGCACGTGTGTTGGTGCAGGAAACCACTTTTGCACTTGTATTAGTGTGGAAAAAACACTTTTTGCACTTGTGATAGTGTTGAAAAACCACTTTTCGCACTTGTGTTAGTGTTGAAAAACCACTTTTCGCACCTGTGTTGGTGCAGGAAACGACTTTTGCACTTGTATTAGTGTGGAAATACCACTTTTCGCACTTGTGTTAGTGTTGAAAAACCACTTTTCGCACTTGTGTTAGTGTTGAAAAACCACTTTTCGCACTTGTGTTAGTGTTGAAAAACCACTTTTTGCACTTGTGTTGGTGCAGGAAACCACTTTTGCACTTGTATTAGTGTGGAAAAAACACTTTTCGCACTTGTATTAGTGTTGAAAAACCACTTTTCGCACTTTTGTTAGTGTTGAAAAACCACTTTTCGCACTTGTGTTAGTGTTGAAAAACCACTTTTCGCACTTGTGTTGGTGCAGGAAACCACTTTTGCACTTGTATTAGTGTGGAAAAAACACTTTTTGCACTTGTGATAGTGTTGAAAAACCACTTTTCGCACTTGTGTTAGTGTTGAAAAACCACTTTTCGCACTTGTGTTAGTGTTGAAAAAACACTTTTCGCACTTGTGTTAGTATTGAAAAACCACTTTTCGCACTTGTGTTTGTGTTGAAAAACCACTTTTCGCACTTGTGTTGGTGCAGGAAACCACTTTTGCACTTGTATTAGTGTGGAAAAAACACTTTTTGCACTTGTGTTAGTGTTGAAAAAACACTTTTTGCACTTGTGATAGTGTTGAAAAACCACTTTTCGCACTTGTGTTAGTGTTGAAAAACCACTTTTCGCACTTGTGTTGGTGCAGGAAACCACTTTTGCGCTTGTATTAGTGTGGAAAAACCACTTTTCGCACTTGTGTTAGTGTTGAAAAACCACTTTTCGCACTTGTGTTAGTGTTGAAAAACAACTTTTCGCACTTGTGTTGGTGCAGGAAACCACTTTTGCACTTGTATTAGTGTGGAAAAACCACTTTTTGCAATTGTGATAGTGTTGAAAACCCACTTTTCGCGCATGTGTTAGTGAAGGAAACCACTTTTCGCACTTGTGTTGGTGCAGGAAACCACTTTTGCAATTGTATTAGTGTGGAAAAAACACTTTTTGCACTTGTGATAGTGTTGAAAAACCACTTTTCGCACTTGTGTTAGTGTTGAAAATCCACTTTTCGCACTTGTGTTGGTGCAGGAAACCACTTTTGCACTTGTATTAGTGTGGAAAAAACACTTTTGCGCTTGTGATGGTGTTGAAAAACCACTTTTCGCACTTGTGTTAGTGTTGAAAAACCACTTTTCGCACTTGTGTTGGTGCAGGAAACCACTTTTGCACTTGTATTAGTGTGGAAAAAACACTTTTTGCACTTGTGATAGTGTTGAAAAACCACTTTTCGCACTTGTGTTAGTGTTGAAAAACCACTTTTTGCACTTGTGTTGGTGCAGGAAACCACTTTTGCACTTGTATTAGTGTGGAAAAACCACTTTTCGCACTTGTGTTAGTGTGGAAAAACCACTTTTCGCACTTGTGTTAGTGTTGAAAAACCACTTTTTGCACTTGTGTTGGTGCAGGAAACCACTTTTGCACTTGTGTTAGTGTGGAAAAAACACTTTTTGCACTTGTGATAGTGTTGAAAAACCACTTTTCGCACTTGTGTTAGTGTTGAAAAACCACTTTTTGCACTTGTGTTGGTGCAGGAAACCACTTTTGCACTTGTATTAGTGTGGAAAATCCACTTTTCGCACTTGTGTTAGTGTTGAAAAACCACTTTTCGCACTTGTGTTAGTGTTGAAAAACCACTTTTCGCACTTGTGTTAGTGTTGAAAAACCACTTTTCGCACTTGTGTTGGTTCAGGAAACCACTTTTGCACTTCTATTAGTGTGGAAAAAACACTTTTTGCCCTTGTGATAGTGTTGAAAAACCACTTTTCGCACTTGTGTTAGTGTTGAAAAACTACTTTTCGCACTTGTCTTTGTGCAGGAAACCACTTTTGCACTTGTATTAGTGTGGAAAAACCACTTTTCGCACTTGTGTTAGTGTTGAAAAACAACTTTTCTCACTTGTGTTAGTGTTGAAAAACCACTTTTCGCACCCGTGTTGGTGCAGGAAACCACTTTTGCACTTGTGTTAGTGTGGAAAAAACACTTTTTGCACTTGTGATAGTGTTGAAAAACCAGTTTTCGCACTTGTGTTAGTGTTGAAAAACCACTTTTCTCACTTGTGTTAGTGTTGAAAAACCACTTTTCGCACTTGTGTTAGTGTTGAAAAACCACTTTTCGCACTTGTGTTAGTGTTGAAAAACCACTTTTCGCACTTGTGTTGGTGCAGGAAACCACTTTTGCACTTGTATTAGTGTGGAAAAAACACTTTTTGCACTTGTGATAGTGTTGAAAAACCACTTTTCGCACTTTCGTTAGTGTTGAAAAACCACTTTTCGCACTTGTGTTGGTGCAGGAAACCACTTTTGCACTTGTATTAGTGTTGAAAAAACACTTTTTGCACTTGTGATAGTGTTGAAAAACCACTTTTCGCACTTGTGTTAGTGTTGAAAAACCACTTTTCGCACTTGTGTTGGTGCAGGAAACAACTTTTGCACTTGTATTAGTGTGGAAAAACCACTTTTCGCACTTGTGTTAGTGTTGAAAAACCACTTTTCGCACTTGTGTTAGGGTTGAAAAACCACTTTTCGCACTTGTGTTGGTGCAAGAAACCACTTTTGCACTTGTATTAGTGTGGAAAAACCACTTTTCGCACTTGTGTTTGTGTTGAAAAACCACTTTTCGCACTTGTGTTAGTGTTGAAAAACCACTTTTCGCACTCATGTTGGTGCAGGAAACCACTTTTGCACTTGTATTAGTGTGGAAAAAACACTTTTTGCACTTGTGATAGTGTTGAAAAACCACTTTTCGCACTTGTGTTAGTGTTGAAAAACCACTTTTCGCACTTGTGCTAGTGTTGAAAAACCACTTTTCGCACTTGTGTTGGCACAGGAAACCACTTTTGCACTTGTATTAGTGTGGAAAAAACACTTTTCGCACTTGTGTTAGTGTTGAAAAACCACTTTTCGCACTTGTGTTAGTGTTGAAAAACCACTTTTCGCACTTGTGTTGGTGCAGGAAACCACTTTTGCACTTTTATTAGTGTGGAAAAAACACTTTTTGCACTTGTGATAGTGTTGAAAAACCACTTTTCGCACTTGTGTTAGTGTTGAAAAACCACTTTTCGCACTTGTGTTCGTGCAGGAAACCACTTTTGCACTTGTATTAGTGTGGAAAAACCACTTTTCGCACTTGTGTTAGTATTGAAAAACCACTTTTCGCACATTGTGTTGGTGTTGAAAAACCACATTTCGCACTTGTGTTAGTGTTGAAAAACCACTTTTCGCACTTGTGTTGGTGCAGGAAACCACTTTTGCACTTGTATTAGTGTGAAAAAAACACTTTTTGCACTTGTGATAGTGTTGAAAACAACTTTTCGCACTTGTGTTAGTGTTGAAAAACCCTTTTCGCACTTGTATTGGTGCAGGAAACCACTTTTGCACTTGTATTAGTGTGGAAAACCCACTTTTTGCACTTGTGATAGTGTTGAAAACCCACTTTTCGCACATGTGTTAGTGAAGGAAAGCACTTTTTGCACTTGTGTTGGTGCAGGAAACCACTTTTGCACTTGTATTAGTGTGGATAAAACACTTTTTGCACTTGTGTTAGTGTTGAAAAACCCACTTTTGGCACTTGTGATAGTGTTGAAAAACCACTTTTCGCACTTGTGTTAGTGTTGAAAAACCACTTTTCGCACTTGTGTTGGTGCAGGAAACCACTTTTGCACTTGTATTAGTGTGGAAAAACCACTTTTGGCACTTGTGTTAGTGTTGAAAAACCACTTTTCGCACTTGTGTTAGTGTTGAAAAACTACTTTTCGCACTTGTGTTAGTGTTGAAAAAGCCACTTTTCGCACTTGTGTTGGTGCAGGAAACCACTTTTGCACTTGTATTAGTGTGGAAAAATCACTTTTCGCACTTGTGTTAGTGTTGAAAAACCACTTTTCTCACTTGTGTTAGTGTTGAAAAACCACTTTTCGCACTTGTGTTAGTGTTGAAAAACCACTTTTCGCACTTGTGTTAGTGTTGAAAAACCACTTTTCGCACTTGTGTTGGTGCAGGAAACCACTTTTGCACTTGTATTAGTGTGGAAAAAACACTTTTTGCACTTGTGATAGTGTTGAAAAACCACTTTTCGCACTTGTGTTAGTGTTGAAAAACCACTTTTTGCACTTGTGTTAGTGTTGAAAAACCTCTTTTCGCACTTGTGTTGGTGCAGGAAACCACTTTTGCACTTGTATTAGTGTGGCAAAAACACTTTTCGCACTTGTATTAGTGTTGAAAAACCACTTTTCGCACTTTTGTCAGTGTTGAAAAACCACTTTTCGCACGTGTGTTGGTGCAGGAAACCACTTTTGCACTTGTATTAGTGTGGAAAAAACACTTTTTGCACTTGTGATAGTGTTGAAAAACCACTTTTCGCACTTGTGTTAGTGTTGAAAAACCACTTTTCGCACCTGTGTTGGTGCAGGAAACGACTTTTGCACTTGTATTAGTGTGGAAAAACCACTTTTCGCACTTGTGTTAGTGTTGAAAAACCACTTTTCGCACTTGTGTTAGTGTTGAAAAACCACTTTTCGCACTTGTGTTAGTGTTGAAAAACCACTTTTTGCACTTGTGTTGGTGCAGGAAACCACTTTTGCACTTGTATTAGTGTGGAAAAAACACTTTTCGCACTTGTATTAGTGTTGAAAAACCACTTTTCGCACTTTTGTTAGTGTTGAAAAACCACTTTTCGCACTTGTGTTAGTGTTGAAAAACCACTTTTCGCACTTGTGTTGGTGCAGGAAACCACTTTTGCACTTGTATTAGTGTGGAAAAAACACTTATTGCACTTGTGATAGTGTTGAAAAACCACTTTTCGCACTTGTGTTAGTGTTGAAAAACCACTTTTCGCACTTGTGTTAGTGTTGAAAAAACACTTTTCGCACTTGTGTTAGTATTGAAAAACCACTTTTCGCACTTGTGTTTGTGTTGAAAAACCACTTTTCGCACTTGTGTTGGTGCAGGAAACCACTTTTGCACTTGTATTAGTGTGGAAAAAACACTTTTTGCACTTGTGTTAGTGTTGAAAAAACACTTTTTGCACTTGTGATAGTGTTGAAAAACCACTTTTCGCACTTGTGTTAGTGTTGAAAAACCACTTTTCGCACTTGTGTTGGTGCAGGAAACCACTTTTGCGCTTGTATTAGTGTGGAAAAACCACTTTTCGCACTTGTGTTAGTGTTGAAAAACCACTTTTCGCACTTGTGTTCGTGCAGGAAACCACTTTTGCACTTGTATTAGTGTGGAAAAACCACTTTTCGCACTTGTGTTAGTATTGAAAAACCACTTTTCGCACTTGTGTTGGTGTTGAAAAACCACATTTCGCACTTGTGTTAGTGTTGAAAAACCACTTTTCGCACTTGTGTTGGTGCAGGAAACCACTTTTGCACTTGTATTAGTGTGGAAAAAACACTTTTTGCACTTGTGATAGTGTTGAAAACAACTTTTCGCACTTGTGTTAGTGTTGAAAAACCCTTTTCGCACTTGTATTGGTGCAGGAAACCACTTTTGCACTTGTATTAGTGTGGAAAACCCACTTTTTGCACTTGTGATAGTGTTGAAAACCCACTTTTCGCACATGTGTTAGTGAAGGAAAGCACTTTTTGCACTTGTGTTGGTGCAGGAAACCACTTTTGCACTTGTATTAGTGTGGATAAAACACTTTTTGCACTTGTGATAGTGTTGAAAACCCACTTTTGGCACTTGTGATAGTGTTGAAAAACCACTTTTCGCACTTGTGTTAGTGTTGAAAAACCACTTTTCGCACTTGTGTTGGTGCAGGAAACCACTATTGCACTTGTATTAGTGTGGAAAAACCACTTTTGGCACTTGTGTTAGTGTTGAAAAACCACTTTTCGCACTTGTGTTAGTGTTGAAAAACTACTTTTCGCACTTGTGTTAGTGTTGAAAAAGCCACTTTTCGCACTTGTGTTGGTGCAGGAAACCACTTTTGCACTTGTATTAGTGTGGAAAAATCACTTTTCGCACTTGTGTTAGTGTTGAAAAACCACTTTTCTCACTTGTGTTAGTGTTGAAAAACCACTTTTCGCACTTGTGTTGGTGCAGGAAACCACTTTTGCACTTGTATTAGTGTGGAAAAAACACTTTTTGCACTTGTGATAGTGTTGAAAAACCACTTTTCGCACTTGTGTTAGTGTTGAAAAACCACTTTTCGCACTTGTGTTAGTGTTGAAAAAACACTTTTCGCACTTGTGTTAGTATTGAAAAACCACTTTTCGCACTTGTGTTTGTGTTGAAAAACCACTTTTCGCACTTGTGTTGGTGCAGGAAACCACTTTTGCACTTGTATTAGTGTGGAAAAAACACTTTTTGCACTTGTGTTAGTGTTGAAAAAACACTTTTTGCACTTGTGATAGTGTTGAAAAACCACTTTTCGCACTTGTGTTAGTGTTGAAAAACCACTTTTCGCACTTGTGTTGGTGCAGGAAACCACTTTTGCGCTTGTATTAGTGTGGAAAAACCACTTTTCGCACTTGTGTTGGTGCAAGAAACCACTTTTGCACTTGTATTAGTGTGGAAAGACCACTTTTCGCACTTGTGTTTGTGTTGAAAAACCACTTTTCGCACTTGTGTTAGTGTTGAAAAACCACTTTTCGCACTCATGTTGGTGCAGGAAACCACTTTTGCACTTGTATTAGTGTGGAAAAAACACTTTTTGCACTTGTGATAGTGTTGAAAAACCACTTTTCGCACTTGTGTTAGTGTTGAAAAACCACTTTTCGCACTTGTGCTAGTGTTGAAAAACCACTTTTCGCACTTGTGTTGGCACAGGAAACCACTTTTGCACTTGTATTAGTGTGGAAAAAACACTTTTCGCACTTGTGTTAGTGTTGAAAAACCACTTTTCGCACTTGTGTTAGTGTTGAAAAACCACTTTTCGCACTTGTGTTGGTGCAGGAAACCACTTTTGCACTTTTATTAGTGTGGAAAAAACACTTTTTGCACTTGTGATAGTGTTGAAAAACCACTTTTCGCACTTGTGTTAGTGTTGAAAAACCACTTTTCGCACTTGTGTTCGTGCAGGAAACCACTTTTGCACTTGTATTAGTGTGGAAAAACCACTTTTCGCACTTGTGTTAGTATTGAAAAACCACTTTTCGCACATTGTGTTGGTGTTGAAAAACCACATTTCGCACTTGTGTTAGTGTTGAAAAACCACTTTTCGCACTTGTGTTGGTGCAGGAAACCACTTTTGCACTTGTATTAGTGTGAAAAAAACACTTTTTGCACTTGTGATAGTGTTGAAAACAACTTTTCGCACTTGTGTTAGTGTTGAAAAACCCTTTTCGCACTTGTATTGGTGCAGGAAACCACTTTTGCACTTGTATTAGTGTGGAAAACCCACTTTTTGCACTTGTGATAGTGTTGAAAACCCACTTTTCGCACATGTGTTAGTGAAGGAAAGCACTTTTTGCACTTGTGTTGGTGCAGGAAACCACTTTTGCACTTGTATTAGTGTGGATAAAACACTTTTTGCACTTGTGTTAGTGTTGAAAAACCCACTTTTGGCACTTGTGATAGTGTTGAAAAACCACTTTTCGCACTTGTGTTAGTGTTGAAAAACCACTTTTCGCACTTGTGTTGGTGCAGGAAACCACTTTTGCACTTGTATTAGTGTGGAAAAACCACTTTTGGCACTTGTGTTAGTGTTGAAAAACCACTTTTCGCACTTGTGTTAGTGTTGAAAAACTACTTTTCGCACTTGTGTTAGTGTTGAAAAAGCCACTTTTCGCACTTGTGTTGGTGCAGGAAACCACTTTTGCACTTGTATTAGTGTGGAAAAATCACTTTTCGCACTTGTGTTAGTGTTGAAAAACCACTTTTCTCACTTGTGTTAGTGTTGAAAAACCACTTTTCGCACTTGTGTTAGTGTTGAAAAACCACTTTTCGCACTTGTGTTAGTGTTGAAAAACCACTTTTCGCACTTGTGTTGGTGCAGGAAACCACTTTTGCACTTGTATTAGTGTGGAAAAAACACTTTTTGCACTTGTGATAGTGTTGAAAAACCACTTTTCGCACTTGTGTTAGTGTTGAAAAACCACTTTTTGCACTTGTGTTAGTGTTGAAAAACCACTTTTCGCACTTGTGTTAGTGTTGAAAAACCACTTTTTGCACTTGTGTTGGTGCAGGAAACCACTTTTGCACTTGTATTAGTGTGGCAAAAACACTTTTCGCACTTGTATTAGTGTTGAAAAACCACTTTTCGCACTTTTGTCAGTGTTGAAAAACCACTTTTCGCACGTGTGTTGGTGCAGGAAACCACTTTTGCACTTGTATTAGTGTGGAAAAAACACTTTTTGCACTTGTGATAGTGTTGAAAAACCACTTTTCGCACTTGTGTTAGTGTTGAAAAACCACTTTTCGCACCTGTGTTGGTGCAGGAAACGACTTTTGCACTTGTATTAGTGTGGAAAAACCACTTTTCGCACTTGTGTTAGTGTTGAAAAACCACTTTTCGCACTTGTGTTAGTGTTGAAAAACCACTTTTCGCACTTGTGTTAGTGTTGAAAAACCACTTTTTGCACTTGTGTTGGTGCAGGAAACCACTTTTGCACTTGTATTAGTGTGGAAAAAACACTTTTCGCACTTGTATTAGTGTTGAAAAACCACTTTTCGCACTTTTGTTAGTGTTGAAAAACCACTTTTCGCACTTGTGTTAGTGTTGAAAAACCACTTTTCGCACTTGTGTTGGTGCAGGAAACCACTTTTGCACTTGTATTAGTGTGGAAAAAACACTTTTTGCACTTGTGATAGTGTTGAAAAACCACTTTTCGCACTTGTGTTAGTGTTGAAAAACCACTTTTCGCACTTGTGTTAGTGTTGAAAAAACACTTTTCGCACTTGTGTTAGTATTGAAAAACCACTTTTCGCACTTGTGTTTGTGTTGAAAAAACACTTTTCGCACTTGTGTTGGTGCAGGAAACCACTTTTGCACTTGTATTAGTGTGGAAAAAACACTTTTTGCACTTGTGTTAGTGTTGAAAAAACACTTTTTGCACTTGTGATAGTGTTGAAAAACCACTTTTCGCACTTGTGTTAGTGTTGAAAAACCACTTTTCGCACTTGTGTTGGTGCAGGAAACCACTTTTGCGCTTGTATTAGTGTGGAAAAACCACTTTTCGCACTTGTGTTAGTGTTGAAAAAACACTTTTCGCACTTGTGTTAGTGTTGAAAAACCACTTTTCGCACTTGTGTTCGTGCAGGAAACCACTTTTGCACTTGTATTAGTGTGGAAAAACCACTTTTCGCACTTGTGTTAGTATTGAAAAACCACTTTTCGCACTTGTGTTGGTGTTGAAAAACCACATTTCGCACTTGTGTTAGTGTTGAAAAACCACTTTTCGCACTTGTGTTGGTGCAGGAAACCACTTTTGCACTTGTATTAGTGTGGAAAAAACACTTTTTGCACTTGTGATAGTGTTGAAAACAACTTTTCGCACTTGTGTTAGTGTTGAAAAACCCTTTTCGCACTTGTATTGGTGCAGGAAACCACTTTTGCACTTGTATTAGTGTGGAAAACCCACTTTTTGCACTTGTGATAGTGTTGAAAACCCACTTTTCGCACATGTGTTAGTGAAGGAAAGCACTTTTTGCACTTGTGTTGGTGCAGGAAACCACTTTTGCACTTGTATTAGTGTGGATAAAACACTTTTTGCACTTGTGATAGTGTTGAAAACCCACTTTTGGCACTTGTGATAGTGTTGAAAAACCACTTTTCGCACTTGTGTTAGTGTTGAAAAACCACTTTTCGCACTTGTGTTGGTGCAGGAAACCACTATTGCACTTGTATTAGTGTGGAAAAACCACTTTTGGCACTTGTGTTAGTGTTGAAAAACCACTTTTCGCACTTGTGTTAGTGTTGAAAAACTACTTTTCGCACTTGTGTTAGTGTTGAAAAAGCCACTTTTCGCACTTGTGTTGGTGCAGGAAACCACTTTTGCACTTGTATTAGTGTGGAAAAATCACTTTTCGCACTTGTGTTAGTGTTGAAAAACCACTTTTCTCACTTGTGTTAGTGTTGAAAAACCACTTTTCGCACTTGTGTTGGTGCAGGAAACCACTTTTGCACTTGTATTAGTGTGGAAAAAACACTTTTTGCACTTGTGATAGTGTTGAAAAACCACTTTTCGCACTTGTGTTAGTGTTGAAAAACCACTTTTCGCACTTGTGTTAGTGTTGAAAAAACACTTTTCGCACTTGTGTTAGTATTGAAAAACCACTTTTCGCACTTGTGTTTGTGTTGAAAAACCACTTTTCGCACTTGTGTTGGTGCAGGAAACCACTTTTGCACTTGTATTAGTGTGGAAAAAACACTTTTTGCACTTGTGTTAGTGTTGAAAAAACACTTTTTGCACTTGTGATAGTGTTGAAAAACCACTTTTCGCACTTGTGTTAGTGTTGAAAAACCACTTTTCGCACTTGTGTTGGTGCAGGAAACCACTTTTGCGCTTGTATTAGTGTGGAAAAACCACTTTTCGCACTTGTGTTAGTGTTGAAAAACCACTTTTCGCACTTGTGTTAGTGTTGAAAAACCACTTTTCGCACTTGTGTTCGTGCAGGAAACCACTTTTGCACTTGTATTAGTGTGGAAAAACCACTTTTCGCACTTGTGTTAGTATTGAAAAACCACTTTTGCACTTGTATTAGTGTTGAAAAAACACTTTTTGCACTTGTGATAGTGTTGAAAACCCAGTTTTCGCACTTGTGTTAGTGTTGAAAAACCACTTTTCGCACTTGTGCTGGTGTTGAAAAACCACTTTTCGCACTTGTGTTGGCGCAGGAAACCACTTTTGCACTTGTATTAGTGTGGAAAAACCACTTTTCGCACTTGTGTTAGTGTTGAAAAACCACTTTTCGCACTTGTGTTAGTGTTGAAAAACCACTTTTCGCACTTGTGTTGGTTCAGGAAACCACTTTTGCACTTCTATTAGTGTGGAAAAAACACTTTTTGCCCTTGTGATAGTGTTGAAAAACCACTTTTCGCACTTGTGTTAGTGTTGAAAAACTACTTTTCGCACTTGTCTTTGTGCAGGAAACCACTTTTGCACTTGTATTAGTGTGGAAAAACCACTTTTCGCACTTGTGTTAGTGTTGAAAAACCACTTTTCTCACTTGTGTTAGTGTTGAAAAACCACTTTTCGCACCCGTGTTGGTGCAGGAAACCACTTTTGCACTTGTATTAGTGTGGAAAAAACACTTTTTGCACTTGTGATAGTGTTGAAAAACCAGTTTTCGCACTTGTGTTAGTGTTGAAAAACCACTTTTCTCACTTGTGTTAGTGTTGAAAAACCACTTTTCGCACTTGTGTTAGTGTTGAAAAACCACTTTTCGCACTTGTGTTAGTGTTGAAAAACCACTTTTCGCACTTGTGTTGGTGCAGGAAACCACTTTTGCACTTGTATTAGTGTGGAAAAAACACTTTTTGCACTTGTGATAGTGTTGAAAAACCACTTTTCGCACTTGTGTTAGTGTTGAAAAACCACTTTTCGCACTTGTGTTGGTGCAGGAAAACACTTTTGCACTTGTATTAGTGTGGAAAACCCACTTTTTGCACTTGTGATAGTGTTGAAAACCCACTTTTCGCACATGTTTTAGTGAAGGAACCACTTTTCGCACTCGTGTTGGTGCAGGAAACCACTTTTGCACTTGTATTAGTGTGGATAAAACACTTTTTGCACTTGTGATAGTGTTGAAAACCCACTTTTGGCACTTGTGATAGTGTTGAAAAACCACTTTTCGCACTTGTGTTAGTGTTGAAAAACCACTTTTCGCACTTGTGTTGGTGCAGGAAACCACTTTTGCACTTGTATTAGTGTGGAAAAACCACTTTTGGCACTTGTGTTAGTGTTGAAAAACCACTTTTCGCACTTGTGTTAGTGTTGAAAAACCACTTTTCGCACTTGTGTTAGTGTTGAAAATCCACTTTTCGCACTTGTGTTGGTGCAGGAAACCACATTTGCACTTGTATTAGTGTGGAAAAATCACTTTTCGCACTTGTGTTAGTGTTGAAAAACCACTTTTCGCACTTGTGTTAGTGTTGAAAAACCACTTTTCGCACTTGTGTTGGTGCAGGAAACCACTTTTGCACTTGTATTAGTGTGGAAAAAACACTTTTTGCACTTGTGATAGTGTTGAAAAACCACTTTTCGCACTTGTGTTAGTGTTGAAAAACCACTTTTCGCACTTGTGTTGGTGCAGGAAACCACTTTTGCACTTGTATTAGTGTTGAAAAAACACTTTTTGCACTTGTGATAGTGTTGAAAAACCACTTTTCGCACTTGTGTTAGTGCTGAAAAACCACTTTTCGCACTTGTGTTGGTGCAGGAAACAACTTTTGCACTTGTATTAGTGTGGAAAAACCACTTTTTGCACTTGTGTTAGTGTTGAAAAACCACTTTTCGCACTTGTGTTAGTGTTGAAAAACCACTTTTCGCACGTGTTGGTGCAAGAAACCACTTTTGCACTTGTATTAGTGTGGAAAAAACACTTTTCGCACTTGTGTTAGTGTTGAAAAACCACATTTCGCACTTGTGCTGGTGTTGAAAAACCACTTTTCGCACTTGTGTTGGCGCAGGAAACCACTTTTGCACTTGTATTAGTGTGGAAAAAACACTTTTCGCACTTGTGTTAGTGTTGAAAAACCACTTTTCGCACTTGTGTTAGTGTTGAAAAACCACTTTTCGCACTTGTGTTGGTGCAGGAAACCACTTTTGCACTTTTATTAGTGTGGAAAAAACACTTTTTGCACTTGTGATAGTGTTGAAAAACCACTTTTCGCACTTGTGTTAGTGTTGAAAAACCACTTTTCGCACTTGTGTTGGTGCAGGAAACCACTTTTGCACTTGTATTAGTGTGGAAAAACCACTTTTCGCACTTGTGTTAGTATTGAAAAACCACTTTTCGCACTTGTGTTGGTGTTGAAAAACCACATTTCGCACTTGTGTTAGTGTTGAAAAACCACTTTTCGCACTTGTGTTGGTGCAGGAAACCACTTTTGCACTTGTATTAGTGTGGAAAAAACACTTTTTGCACTTGTGATAGTGTTGAAAACAACTTTTCGCACTTGTGTTAGTGTTGAAAAACCTCTTTTCGCACTTGTATTGGTGCAGGAAACCACTTTTGCACTTGTATTAGTGTGGAAAAACCACTTTTTGCACTTGTGATAGTGTTGAAAACCCACTTTTCGCACATGTGTTAGTGAAGGAAACCACTTTTCGCACTTGTGTTGGTGCAGGAAACCACTTTTGCAATTGTATTAGTGTGGAAAAAACACTTTTTGCACTTGTGATAGTGTTGAAAAACCACTTTTCGCACTTGTGTTAGTGTTGAAAAGCCACTTTTCGCACTTGTGTTGGTGCAGGAAACCACTTTTGCACTTGTATTAGTGTGGAAAAAACACTTTTGCACTTGTGATAGTGTTGAAAAACCACTTTTCGCACTTGTGTTAGTGTTGAAAAACCACTTTTCGCACTTGTGTTGGTGCAGGAAACCACTTTTGCACTTGTATTAGTGTGGAAAAAACACTTTTTGCACTTGTGATAGTGTTGAAAAACCACTTTTCGCACTTGTGTTAGTGTTGAAAAACCACTTTTCGCACTTGTGTTGGTGTTGAAAAACCACATTTCGCACTTGTGTTAGTGTTGAAAAACCACTTTTCGCACTTGTGTTGGTGCAGGAAACCACTTTTGCACTTGTATTAGTGTGGAAAAAACACTTTTTGCACTTGTGATAGTGTTGAAAACAACTTTTCGCACTTGTGTTAGTGTTGAAAAACCCTTTTCGCACTTGTATTGGTGCAGGAAACCACTTTTGCACTTGTATTAGTGTGGAAAACCCACTTTTTGCACTTGTGATAGTGTTGAAAACCCACTTTTCGCACATGTGTTAGTGAAGGAAAGCACTTTTTGCACTTGTGTTGGTGCAGGAAACCACTTTTGCACTTGTATTAGTGTGGATAAAACACTTTTTGCACTTGTGATAGTGTTGAAAACCCACTTTTGGCACTTGTGATAGTGTTGAAAAACCACTTTTCGCACTTGTGTTAGTGTTGAAAAACCACTTTTCGCACTTGTGTTGGTGCAGGAAACCACTATTGCACTTGTATTAGTGTGGAAAAACCACTTTTGGCACTTGTGTTAGTGTTGAAAAACCACTTTTCGCACTTGTGTTAGTGTTGAAAAACTACTTTTCGCACTTGTGTTAGTGTTGAAAAAGCCACTTTTCGCACTTGTGTTGGTGCAGGAAACCACTTTTGCACTTGTATTAGTGTGGAAAAATCACTTTTCGCACTTGTGTTAGTGTTGAAAAACCACTTTTCTCACTTGTGTTAGTGTTGAAAAACCACTTTTCGCACTTGTGTTGGTGCAGGAAACCACTTTTGCACTTGTATTAGTGTGGAAAAAACACTTTTTGCACTTGTGATAGTGTTGAAAAACCACTTTTCGCACTTGTGTTAGTGTTGAAAAACCACTTTTCGCACTTGTGTTAGTGTTGAAAAAACACTTTTCGCACTTGTGTTAGTATTGAAAAACCACTTTTCGCACTTGTGTTTGTGTTGAAAAACCACTTTTCGCACTTGTGTTGGTGCAGGAAACCACTTTTGCACTTGTATTAGTGTGGAAAAAACACTTTTTGCACTTGTGTTAGTGTTGAAAAAACACTTTTTGCACTTGTGATAGTGTTGAAAAACCACTTTTCGCACTTGTGTTAGTGTTGAAAAACCACTTTTCGCACTTGTGTTGGTGCAGGAAACCACTTTTGCGCTTGTATTAGTGTGGAAAAACCACTTTTCGCACTTGTGTTAGTGTTGAAAAACCACTTTTCGCACTTGTGTTAGTGTTGAAAAACCACTTTTCGCACTTGTGTTCGTGCAGGAAACCACTTTTGCACTTGTATTAGTGTGGAAAAACCACTTTTCGCACTTGTGTTAGTATTGAAAAACCACTTTTGCACTTGTATTAGTGTTGAAAAAACACTTTTTGCACTTGTGATAGTGTTGAAAACCCAGTTTTCGCACTTGTGTTAGTGTTGAAAAACCACTTTTCGCACTTGTGCTGGTGTTGAAAAACCACTTTTCGCACTTGTGTTGGCGCAGGAAACCACTTTTGCACTTGTATTAGTGTGGAAAAACCACTTTTCGCACTTGTGTTAGTGTTGAAAAACCACTTTTCGCACTTGTGTTAGTGTTGAAAAACCACTTTTCGCACTTGTGTTGGTTCAGGAAACCACTTTTGCACTTCTATTAGTGTGGAAAAAACACTTTTTGCCCTTGTGATAGTGTTGAAAAACCACTTTTCGCACTTGTGTTAGTGTTGAAAAACTACTTTTCGCACTTGTCTTTGTGCAGGAAACCACTTTTGCACTTGTATTAGTGTGGAAAAACCACTTTTCGCACTTGTGTTAGTGTTGAAAAACCACTTTTCTCACTTGTGTTAGTGTTGAAAAACCACTTTTCGCACCCGTGTTGGTGCAGGAAACCACTTTTGCACTTGTATTAGTGTGGAAAAAACACTTTTTGCACTTGTGATAGTGTTGAAAAACCAGTTTTCGCACTTGTGTTAGTGTTGAAAAACCACTTTTCTCACTTGTGTTAGTGTTGAAAAACCACTTTTCGCACTTGTGTTAGTGTTGAAAAACCACTTTTCGCACTTGTGTTAGTGTTGAAAAACCACTTTTCGCACTTGTGTTGGTGCAGGAAACCACTTTTGCACTTGTATTAGTGTGGAAAAAACACTTTTTGCACTTGTGATAGTGTTGAAAAACCACTTTTCGCACTTGTGTTAGTGTTGAAAAACCACTTTTCGCACTTGTGTTGGTGCAGGAAAACACTTTTGCACTTGTATTAGTGTGGAAAACCCACTTTTTGCACTTGTGATAGTGTTGAAAACCCACTTTTCGCACATGTTTTAGTGAAGGAACCACTTTTCGCACTCGTGTTGGTGCAGGAAACCACTTTTGCACTTGTATTAGTGTGGATAAAACACTTTTTGCACTTGTGATAGTGTTGAAAACCCACTTTTGGCACTTGTGATAGTGTTGAAAAACCACTTTTCGCACTTGTGTTAGTGTTGAAAAACCACTTTTCGCACTTGTGTTGGTGCAGGAAACCACTTTTGCACTTGTATTAGTGTGGAAAAACCACTTTTGGCACTTGTGTTAGTGTTGAAAAACCACTTTTCGCACTTGTGTTAGTGTTGAAAAACCACTTTTCGCACTTGTGTTAGTGTTGAAAATCCACTTTTCGCACTTGTGTTGGTGCAGGAAACCACATTTGCACTTGTATTAGTGTGGAAAAATCACTTTTCGCACTTGTGTTAGTGTTGAAAAACCACTTTTCGCACTTGTGTTAGTGTTGAAAAACCACTTTTCGCACTTGTGTTGGTGCAGGAAACCACTTTTGCACTTGTATTAGTGTGGAAAAAACACTTTTTGCACTTGTGATAGTGTTGAAAAACCACTTTTCGCACTTGTGTTAGTGTTGAAAAACCACTTTTCGCACTTGTGTTGGTGCAGGAAACCACTTTTGCACTTGTATTAGTGTTGAAAAAACACTTTTTGCACTTGTGATAGTGTTGAAAAACCACTTTTCGCACTTGTGTTAGTGC
The DNA here is from genome assembly GCF_964187855.1 of Myxine glutinosa. Taxonomy (NCBI): domain Eukaryota; kingdom Metazoa; phylum Chordata; class Myxini; order Myxiniformes; family Myxinidae; genus Myxine; species Myxine glutinosa. The sequence goes on from NW_027616582.1 coordinate 137,498, forward strand.
TGAAAAACCACTTTTCGCACTTGTGTTGGTGCAGGAAACAACTTTTGCACTTGTATTAGTGTGGAAAAACCACTTTTTGCACTTGTGTTAGTGTTGAAAAACCACTTTTCGCACTTGTGTTAGTGTTGAAAAACCACTTTTCGCACGTGTTGGTGCAAGAAACCACTTTTGCACTTGTATTAGTGTGGAAAAAACACTTTTCGCACTTGTGTTAGTGTTGAAAAACCACATTTCGCACTTGTGCTGGTGTTGAAAAACCACTTTTCGCACTTGTGTTGGCGCAGGAAACCACTTTTGCACTTGTATTAGTGTGGAAAAAACACTTTTCGCACTTGTGTTAGTGTTGAAAAACCACTTTTCGCACTTGTGTTAGTGTTGAAAAACCACTTTTCGCACTTGTGTTGGTGCAGGAAACCACTTTTGCACTTTTATTAGTGTGGAAAAAACACTTTTTGCACTTGTGATAGTGTTGAAAAACCACTTTTCGCACTTGTGTTAGTGTTGAAAAACCACTTTTCGCACTTGTGTTGGTGCAGGAAACCACTTTTGCACTTGTATTAGTGTGGAAAAACCACTTTTCGCACTTGTGTTAGTATTGAAAAACCACTTTTCGCACTTGTGTTGGTGTTGAAAAACCACATTTCGCACTTGTGTTAGTGTTGAAAAACCACTTTTCGCACTTGTGTTGGTGCAGGAAACCACTTTTGCACTTGTATTAGTGTGGAAAAAACACTTTTTGCACTTGTGATAGTGTTGAAAACAACTTTTCGCACTTGTGTTAGTGTTGAAAAACCTCTTTTCGCACTTGTATTGGTGCAGGAAACCACTTTTGCACTTGTATTAGTGTGGAAAAACCACTTTTTGCACTTGTGATAGTGTTGAAAACCCACTTTTCGCACATGTGTTAGTGAAGGAAACCACTTTTCGCACTTGTGTTGGTGCAGGAAACCACTTTTGCAATTGTATTAGTGTGGAAAAAACACTTTTTGCACTTGTGATAGTGTTGAAAAACCACTTTTCGCACTTGTGTTAGTGTTGAAAAGCCACTTTTCGCACTTGTGTTGGTGCAGGAAACCACTTTTGCACTTGTATTAGTGTGGAAAAAACACTTTTGCACTTGTGATAGTGTTGAAAAACCACTTTTCGCACTTGTGTTAGTGTTGAAAAACCACTTTTCGCACTTGTGTTGGTGCAGGAAACCACTTTTGCACTTGTATTAGTGTGGAAAAAACACTTTTTGCACTTGTGATAGTGTTGAAAAACCACTTTTCGCACTTGTGTTAGTGTTGAAAAACCACTTTTCGCACTTGTGTTGGTGCAGGAAACCACTTTTGCACTTGTATAAGTGTGGAAAAACCACTTTTCGCACTTGTGTTAGTGTTGAAAAACCACTTTTCGCACTTGTGTTAGTGTTGAAAAACCACTTTTCGCACTTGTGTTAGTGTTGAAAAACCACTTTTCGCACTTGTGTTGGTGCAGGAAACCACTTTTGCACTTCTATTAGTGTGGAAAAAACACTTTTTGCCCTTGTGATAGTGTTGAAAAACCACTTTTCGCACTTGTGTTAGTGTTGAAAAACTACTTTTCGCACTTGTCTTTGTGCAGGAAACCACTTTTGCACTTGTATTAGTGTGGAAAAACCACTTTTCGCACTTGTGTTAGTGTTGAAAAACCACTTTTCTCACTTGTGTTAGTGTTGAAAAACCACTTTTTGCACCCGTGTTGGTGCAGGAAACCACTTTTGCACTTGTATTAGTGTGGAAAAAACACTTTTTGCACTTGTGATAGTGTTGAAAAACCAGTTTTCGCACTTGTGTTAGTGTTGAAAAACCACTTTTCTCACTTGTGTTAGTGTTGAAAAACCACTTTTCGCACTTGTGTTAGTGTTGAAAAACCACTTTTCGCACTTGTGTTAGTGTTGAAAAACCACTTTTCGCACTTGTGTTGGTGCAGGAAACCACTTTTGCACTTGTATTAGTGTGGAAAAAACACTTTTTGCACTTGTGATAGTGTTGAAAAAGCACTTTTCGCACTTGTGTTAGTGTTGAAAAACCACTTTTCGCACTTGTGTTGGTGCAGGAAAACACTTTTGCACTTGTATTAGTGTGGAAAACCCACTTTTTGCACTTGTGATAGTGTTGAAAACCCACTTTTCGCACATGTGTTAGTGAAGGAAACCACTTTTCGCACTCGTGTTGGTGCAGGAAACCACGTTTGCACTTGTATTAGTGTGGATAAAACACTTTTTGCACTTGTGATAGTGTTGAAAACCACTTTTGGCACTTGTGATAGTGTTGAAAAACCACTTTTCGCACTTGTGTTAGTGTTGAAAAACCACTTTTCGCACTTGTGTTGGTGCAGGAAACCACTTTTGCACTTGTATTAGTGTGGAAAAACCACTTTTGGCACTTGTGTTAGTGTTGAAAAACCACTTTTCGCACTTGTGTTAGTGTTGAAAAACCACTTTTCGCACTTGTGTTAGTGTTGAAAATCCACTTTTCGCACTTGTGTTGGTGCAGGAAACCACATTTGCACTTGTATTAGTGTGGAAAAATCACTTTTCGCACTTGTGTTAGTGTTGAAAAACCACTTTTCGCACTTGTGTTAGTGTTGAAAAACCACTTTTCGCACTTGTGTTGGTGCAGGAAACCACTTTTGCACTTGTATTAGTGTGGAAAAAACACTTTTTGCACTTGTGATAGTGTTGAAAAACCACTTTTCGCACTTGTGTTAGTGTTGAAAAACCACTTTTCGCACTTGTGTTGGTGCAGGAAACCACTTTTGCACTTGTATTAGTGTGGAAAAAACACTTTTTGCACTTGTGATAGTGTTGAAAAACCACTTTTCGCACTTGTGTTAGTGTTGAAAAACCACTTTTTGCACTTGTGTTAGTGTTGCAAAACCACTTTTTGCACTTGTGTTTGTGCAGGAAACCACTTTTGCACTTGTATTAGTGTGGAAAAAACACTTTTCGCACTTGTATTAGTGTTGAAAAACCACTTTTCGCACTTTTGTCAGTGTTGAAAAACCACTTTTCGCACCTGTGTTGGTGCAGGAAACCACTTTTGCACTTGTATTAGTGTGGAAAAAACACTTTTTGCACTTGTGATAGTGTTGAAAAACCACTTTTCGCACTTGTGTTAGTGTTGAAAAACCACTTTTCGCACCTGTGTTGGTGCAGGAAACGACTTTTGCACTTGTATTAGTGTGGAAAAACCACTTTTCGCACTTGTGTTAGTGTTGAAAAACCACTTTTCGCACTTGTGTTAGTGTTGAAAAACCACTTTCCGCACTTCTGTTAGTGTTGAAAAACCACTTTTTGCACTTGTGTTGGTGCAGGAAACCACTTTTGCACTTGTATTAGGGTGGAAAAAACACTTTTCGCACGTGTATTAGTGTTGAAAAACCACTTTTCGCACTTTTGTTAGTGTTGAAAAACCACTTTTCGCACTTGTGTTAGTGTTGAAAAACCACTTTTCGCACTTGTGTTGGTGCAGGAAACCACTTTTGCACTTGTATTAGTGTGGAAAAAACACTTTTTGCACTTGTGATAGTGTTGAAAAACCACTTTTCGCACTTGTGTTAGTGTTGAAAAACCACTTTTCGCACTTGTGTTAGTGTTGAAAAAACACTTTTCGCACTTGTGTTAGTATTGAAAAACCACTTTTCGCACTTGTGTTTGTGTTGAAAAACCACTTTTCGCACTTGAGTTGGTGCAGGAAACCACTTTTGCACTTGTATTAGTGTGGAAAAAACACTTTTTGCACTTGTGTTATTGTTGAAAAAACACTTTTTGCACTTGTGATAGTGTTGAAAAACCACTTTTCGCACTTGTGTTAGTGTTGAAAAACCACTTTTCGCACTTGTGTTGGTGCAGGAAACCACTTTTGCACTTGTATTAGTGTGGAAAAACCACTTTTCGCACTTGTGTTAGTGTTGAAAAACCACTTTTCGCACTTGTGTTAGTGTTGAAAAACCACTTTTCACACTTGTGTTGGTGCAGGAAACCACTTTTGCACTTGTATTAGTGTGGAAAAACCACTTTTTGCACTTGTGATAGTGTTGAAAACCCACTTTTCGCACATGTGTTAGTGAAGGAAACCACTTTTCGCACTTGTGTTGGTGCAGGAAACCACTTTTGCAATTGTATTAGTGTGGAAAAAACACTTTTTGCACTTGTGATAGTGTTGAAAAACCACTTTTCGCACTTGTGTTAGTGTTGAAAATCCACTTTTCGCACTTGTGTTGGTGCAGGAAACCACTTTTGCACTTGTATTAGTGTGGAAAAAACACTTTTGCGCTTGTGATAGTGTTGAAAAACCACTTTTCGCACTTGTGTTAGTGTTGAAAAACCACTTTTCGCACTTGTGTTGGTGCAGGAAACCACTTTTGCACTTGTATTAGTGTGGAAAAAACACTTTTTGCACTTGTGATAGTGTTGAAAAACCACTTTTCGCACTTGTGTTAGTGTTGAAAAACCACTTTTTGCACTTGTGTTGGTGCAGGAAACCACTTTTGCACTTGTATTAGTGTGGAAAAACCACTTTTCACACTTGTGTTAGTGTGGAAAAACCACTTTTCGCACTTGTGTTAGTGTTGAAAAACCACTTTTTGCACTTGTGTTGGTGCAGGACACCACTTTTGCACTTGTGTTAGTGTGGAAAAAACACTTTTTGCACTTGTGATAGTGTTGAAAAACCACTTTTCGCACTTGTGTTGGTGTTGAAAAACCACTTTTTGCACTTGTGTTGGTGCAGGAAACCACTTTTGCACTTGTATTAGTGTGGAAAAACCACTTTTCGCACTTGTGTTAGTGTTGAAAAACCACTTTTCGCACTTGTGTTAGTGTTGAAAAACCACTTTTCGCACTTGTGTTAGTGTTGAAAAACCACTTTTTGCACTTGTGTTGGTGCAGGAAACCACTTTTGCACTTCTATTAGTGTGGAAAAAACACTTTTTGCCCTTGTGATAGTGTTGAAAAACCACTTTTCGCACTTGTGTTCGTGTTGAAAAACTACTTTTCGCACTTGTCTTTGTGCAGGAAACCACTTTTGCACTTGTATTAGTGTGGAAAAAACACTTTTCGCACTTGTGTTAGTGTTGAAAAACCACTTTTCTCACGTGTGTTAGTGTTGAAAAACCACTTTTCACACCCGTGTTGGTGCAGGAAACCACTTTTGCACTTGTATTAGTGTGGAAAAAACACTTTTTGCACTTGTGATAGTGTTGAAAAACCAGTTTTCGCACTTGTGTTAGTGTTGAAAAACCACTTTTCTCACTTGTGTTAGTGTTGAAAAACCACTTTTCGCACTTGTGTTAGTGTTGAAAAACCACTTTTCGCACTTGTGTTAGTGTTGAAAAACCACTTTTCGCACTTGTGTTGGTGCAGGAAACCACTTTTGCACTTGTATTAGTGTGGAAAAAACACTTTTTGCACTTGTGATAGTGTTGAAAAACCACTTTTCGCACTTGTGTTAGTGTTGAAAAACCACTTTTCGCACTTGTGTTGGTGCAGGAAACCACTTTTGCACTTGTATTAGTGTTGAAAAAACACTTTTTGCACTTGTGATAGTGTTGAAAAACCACTTTTCGCACTTGTGTTAGTGTTGAAAAACCACTTTTCGCACTTGTGTTAGTGTTGAAAAACCACTTTTCGCACTTGTGTTGGTGCAAGAAACCACTTTTGCACTTGTATTAGTGTGGAAAAACCACTTTTCGCACTTGTGTTTGTGTTGAAAAACCACTTTTCGCACTTGTGTTGGTGCAGGAAACCACTTTTGCACTTGTATTAGTGTGGAAAAAACACTTTTTGCACTTGTGATAGTGTTGAAAACAACTTTTCGCACTTGTGTTAGTGTTGAAAAACCTCTTTTCGCACTTGTATTGGTGCAGGAAACCACTTTTGCACTTGTATTAGTGTGGAAAACCCACTTTTTGCACTTGTGATAGTGTTGAAAACCCACTTTTCGCACATGTGTTAGTGAAGAAAAGCACTTTTCGCACTTGTGTTGGTGCAGGAAACCACTTTTGCACTTGTATTAGTGTGGATAAAACACTTTTTGCACTTGTGATAGTGTTGAAAACCCACTTTTGGCACTTGTGATAGTGTTGAAAAACCACTTTTCGCACTTGTGTTAGTGTTGAAAAACCACTTGTCGCACTTGTGTTGGTGCAGGAAACCACTTTTGCACTTGTATTAGTGTGGAAAAACCACTTTTGGCACTTGTGTTAGTGTTGAAAAACCACTTTTCGCACTTGTGTTAGTGTTGAAAAACTACTTTTCGCACTTGTGTTAGTGTTGAAAAAGCCACTTTTCGCACTTGTGTTGGTGCAGGAAACCACTTTTGCACTTGTATTAGTGTGGAAAAATCACTTTTCGCACTTGTGTTAGTGTTGAAAAACCACTTTTCTCACTTGTGTTAGTGTTGAAAAACCACTTTTCGCACTTGTGTTAGTGTTGAAAAACCACTTTTCGCACTTGTGTTAGTGTTGAAAAACCACTTTTCGCACTTGTGTTGGTGCAGGAAACCACTTTTGCACTTGTATTAGTGTGGAAAAAACACTTTTTGCACTTGTGATAGTGTTGAAAAACCACTTTTCGCACTTGTGTTAGTGTTGAAAAACCACTTTTTGCACTTGTGTTAGTGTTGAAAAACCACTTTTCGCACTTGTGTTAGTGTTGAAAAACCACTTTTTGCACTTGTGTTGGTGCAGGAAACCACTTTTGCACTTGTATTAGTGTGGAAAAAACACTTTTCGCACTTGTGATAGTGTTGAAAAACCACTTTTCGCACTTGTGTTAGTGTTGAAAAACCACTTTTCGCACTTGTGTTGGTGCAGGAAACCACTTTTGCACTTGTATTAGTGTGGAAAAACCACTTTTCGCACTTGTGTTATTGTTGAAAAACCACTTTTCGCACTTGTGTTGGTGCAGGAAACCACTTTTGCACTTGTATTAGTGTGGAAAAACCACTTTTCGCACTTGTGTTAGTATTGAAAAACCACTTTTCGCACTTGTGTTGGTGTTGAAAAACCACATTTCGCACTTGTGTTAGTGTTGAAAAACCACTTTTCGCACTTGTGTTGGTGCAGGAAACCACTTTTGCACTTGTATTAGTGTGGAAAAAACACTTTTTGCACATGTGATAGTGTTGAAAACAACTTTTCGCACTTGTGTTAGTGTTGAAAAACCTCTTTTCGCACTTGTATTGGTGCAGGAAACCACTTTTGCACTTGTATTAGTGTGGAAAACCCACTTTTTGCACTTGTGATAGTGTTGAAAACCCACTTTTCGCACATGTGTTAGTGAAGGAAAGCACTTTTCGCACTTGTGTTGGTGCAGGAAACCACTTTTGCACTTGTATTAGTGTGGATAAAACACTTTTTGCACTTGTGATAGTGTTGAAAACCCACTTTTGGCACTTGTGATAGTGTTGAAAAACCACTTTTCGCACTTGTGTTAGTGTTGAAAAACCACTTTTCGCACTTGTGTTGGTGCAGGAAACCACTTTTGCACTTGTATTAGTGTGGAAAAACCACTTTTGGCACTTGTGTTAGTGTTGAAAAACCACTTTTCGCACTTGTGTTAGTGTTGAAAAACTACTTTTCGCACTTGTGTTAGTGTTGAAAATCCACTTTTCGCACTTGTGTTGGTGCAGGAAACCACTTTTGCACTTGTATTAGTGTGGAAAAATCACTTTTCGCACTTGTGTTAGTGTTGAAAAACCACTTTTCGCACGTGTGTTAGTGTTGAAAAACCACTTTTCGCACTTGTGTTAGTGTTGAAAAACCACTTTTCTCACTTGTGTTAGTGTTGAAAAACCACTTTTCGCACTTGTGTTAGTGTTGAAAAACCACTTTTCGCACTTGTGTTAGTGTTGAAAAACCACTTTTTGCACTTGTGTTAGTGTTGAAAAACCACTTTTCGCACTTGTGTTAGTGTTGAAAAACCACTTTTCGCACTTGTGTTGGTGCAGGAAACCACTTTTGCACTTGTATTAGTGTGGAAAAAACACTTTTCGCACTTGTATTAGTGTTGAAAAACCACTTTTCGCACTTTTGTCAGTGTTGAAAAACCACTTTTCGCACCTGTGTTGGTGCAGGAAACCACTTTTGCACTTGTATTAGTGTGGAAAAAACACTTTTTGCACTTGTGATAGTGTTGAAAAACCACTTTTCGCACTTGTGTTAGTGTTGAAAAACCACTTTTCGCACCTGTGTTGGTGCAGGAAACGACTTTTGCACTTGTATTAGTGTGGAAAAACCACTTTTCGCACTTGTGTTAGTGTTGAAAAACCACTTTTCGCACTTGTGTTAGTGTTGAAAAACCACTTTTCGCACTTGTGTTAGTGTTGAAAAACCACTTTTCGCACTTGTGTTAGTGTTGAAAAAACACTTTTCGCACTTGTGTTAGTATTGAAAAACCACTTTTCGCACTTGTGTTTGTGTTGAAAAACCACTTTTCGCACTTGTGTTGGTGCAGGAAACCACTTTTGCACTTGTATTAGTGTGGAAAAAACACTTTTTGCACTTGTGTTAGTGTTGAAAAAACACTTTTTGCACTTGTGATAGTGTTGAAAAACCACTTTTCGCACTTGTGTTAGTGTTGAAAAACCACTTTTCGCACTTGTGTTGGTGCAGGAAACCACTTTTGCACTTGTATTAGTGTGGAAAAACCACTTTTCGCACTTGTGTTAGTGTTGAAAAACCACTTTTCGCACTTCTGTTAGTGTTGAAAAACCACTTTTCGCACTTGTGTTGGTGCAGGAAACCACTTTTGCACTTGTATTAGTGTGGAAAAACCACATTTTGCACTTGTGATAGTGTTGAAAACCCACTTTTCGCACATGTGTTAGTGAAGGAAACCACTTTTCGCACTTGTGTTGGTGCAGGAAACCACTTTTGCAATTGTATTAGTGTGGAAAAAACACTTTTTGCACTTGTGATAGTGTTGAAAAACCACTTTTCGCACTTGTGTTAGTGTTGCAAATCCACTTTTCGCACTTGTGTTGGTGCAGGAAACCACTTTTGCACTTGTATTAGTGTGGAAAAAACACTTTTGCGCTTGTGATAGTGTTGAAAAACCACTTTTCGCACTTGTGTTAGTGTTGAAAAACCACTTTTCGCACTTGTGTTGGTGCAGGAAACCACTTTTGCACTTGTATTAGTGTGGAAAAAACACTTTTTGCACTTGTGATAGTGTTGAAAAACCACTTTTCGCACTTGTGTTAGTGTTGAAAAACCACTTTTTGCACTTGTGTTGGTGCAGGAAACCACTTTTGCACTTGTATTAGTGTGGAAAAACCACTTTTCGCACTTGTGTTAGTGTGGAAAAACCACTTTTCGCACTTGTGTTAGTGTTGAAAAACCACTTTTTGCACTTGTGTTGGTGCAGCAAACCACTTTTGCACTTGTGTTAGTGTGGAAAAAACACTTTTTGCACTTGTGATAGTGTTGAAAAACCACTTTTCGCACTTGTGTTAGTGTTGAAAAACCACTTTTTGCACTTGTGTTGGTGCAGGAAACCACTTTTGCACTTGTATTAGTGTGGAAAATCCACTTTTCGCACTTGTGTTAGTGTTGAAAAACCACTTTTCGCACTTGTGTTAGTGTTGAAAAACCACTTTTCGCACTTGTGTTAGTGTTGAAAAACCACTTTTCGCACTTGTGTTGGTGCAGGAAACCACTTTTGCACTTCTATTAGTGTGGAAAAAACACTTTTTGCCCTTGTGATAGTGTTGAAAAACCACTTTTCGCACTTGTGTTAGTGTTGAAAAACTACTTTTCGCACTTGCCTTTGTGCAGGAAACCACTTTTGCACTTGTATTAGTGTGGAAAAACCACTTTTTGCACTTGTGTTAGTGTTGAAAAACCACTTTTCTCACTTGTGTTAGTGTTGAAAAACCACTTTTCGCACCCGTGTTGGTGCAGGAAACCACTTTTGCACTTGTATTAGTGTGGAAAAAACACTTTTTGCACTTGTGATAGTGTTGAAAAACCAGTTTTCGCACTTGTGTTAGTGTTGAAAAACCACTTTTCTCACTTGTGTTAGTGTTGAAAAACCACTTTTCGCACTTGTGTTAGTGTTGAAAAACCACTTTTCGCACTTGTGTTAGTGTTGAAAAACCACTTTTCGCACTTGTGTTGGTGCAGGAAACCACTTTTGCACTTGTATTAGTGTGGAAAAAACACTTTTTGCACTTGTGATAGTGTTGAAAAACCACTTTTCGCACTTGTGTTAGTGTTGAAAAACCACTTTTCGCACTTGTGTTGGTGCAGGAAAACACTTTTGCACTTGTATTAGTGTGGAAAACCCACTTTTTGCACTTGTGATAGTGTTGAAAACCCACTTTTCGCACATGTGTTAGTGAAGGAAACCACTTTTCGCACTCGTGTTGGTGCAGGAAACCACTTTTGCACTTGTATTAGTGTGGATAAAACACTTTTTGCACTTGTGATAGTGTTGAAAACCCACTTTTGGCACTTGTGATAGTGTTGAAAAACCACTTTTCGCACTTGTGTTAGTGTTGAAAAACCACTTTTCGCACTTGTGTTGGTGCAGGAAACCACTTTTGCACTTGTATTAGTGTGGAAAAACCACTTTTGGCACTTGTGTTAGTGTTGAAAAACCACTTTTCGCACATGTGTTAGTGAAGGAAAGCACTTTTTGCACTTGTGTTGGTGCAGGAAACCACTTTTGCACTTGTATTAGTGTGGATAAAACACTTTTTGCACTTGTGATAGTGTTGAAAACCCACTTTTGGCACTTGTGATAGTGTTGAAAAACCACTTTTCGCACTTGTGTTAGTGTTGAAAAACCACTTTTCGCACTTGTGTTGGTGCAGGAAACCACTTTTGCACTTGTATTAGTGTGGAAAAAACACTTTTTGCACTTGTGATAGTGTTGAAAACAACTTTTCGCACTTGTGTTAGTGTTGAAAAACCCTTTTCGCACTTGTATTGGTGCAGGAAACCACTTTTGCACTTGTATTAGTGTGGAAAACCCACTTTTTGCACTTGTGATAGTGTTGAAAACCCACTTTTCGCACATGTGTTAGTGAAGGAAAGCACTTTTTGCACTTGTGTTGGTGCAGGAAACCACTTTTGCACTTGTATTAGTGTGGATAAAACACTTTTTGCACTTGTGATAGTGTTGAAAACCCACTTTTGGCACTTGTGATAGTGTTGAAAAACCACTTTTCGCACTTGTGTTAGTGTTGAAAAACCACTTTTCGCACTTGTGTTGGTGCAGGAAACCACTATTGCACTTGTATTAGTGTGGAAAAACCACTTTTGGCACTTGTGTTAGTGTTGAAAAACCACTTTTCGCACTTGTGTTAGTGTTGAAAAACTACTTTTCGCACTTGTGTTAGTGTTGAAAAAGCCACTTTTCGCACTTGTGTTGGTGCAGGAAACCACTTTTGCACTTGTATTAGTGTGGAAAAATCACTTTTCGCACTTGTGTTAGTGTTGAAAAACCACTTTTCTCACTTGTGTTAGTGTTGAAAAACCACTTTTCGCACTTGTGTTGGTGCAGGAAACCACTTTTGCACTTGTATTAGTGTGGAAAAAACACTTTTTGCACTTGTGATAGTGTTGAAAAACCACTTTTCGCACTTGTGTTAGTGTTGAAAAACCACTTTTCGCACTTGTGTTAGTGTTGAAAAAACACTTTTCGCACTTGTGTTAGTATTGAAAAACCACTTTTCGCACTTGTGTTTGTGTTGAAAAACCACTTTTCGCACTTGTGTTGGTGCAGGAAACCACTTTTGCACTTGTATTAGTGTGGAAAAAACACTTTTTGCACTTGTGTTAGTGTTGAAAAAACACTTTTTGCACTTGTGATAGTGTTGAAAAACCACTTTTCGCACTTGTGTTAGTGTTGAAAAACCACTTTTCGCACTTGTGTTGGTGCAGGAAACCACTTTTGCGCTTGTATTAGTGTGGAAAAACCACTTTTCGCACTTGTGTTAGTGTTGAAAAACCACTTTTCGCACTTGTGTTAGTGTTGAAAAACCACTTTTCGCACTTGTGTTCGTGCAGGAAACCACTTTTGCACTTGTATTAGTGTGGAAAAACCACTTTTCGCACTTGTGTTAGTATTGAAAAACCACTTTTGCACTTGTATTAGTGTTGAAAAAACACTTTTTGCACTTGTGATAGTGTTGAAAACCCAGTTTTCGCACTTGTGTTAGTGTTGAAAAACCACTTTTCGCACTTGTGCTGGTGTTGAAAAACCACTTTTCGCACTTGTGTTGGCGCAGGAAACCACTTTTGCACTTGTATTAGTGTGGAAAAACCACTTTTCGCACTTGTGTTAGTGTTGAAAAACCACTTTTCGCACTTGTGTTAGTGTTGAAAAACCACTTTTCGCACTTGTGTTGGTTCAGGAAACCACTTTTGCACTTCTATTAGTGTGGAAAAAACACTTTTTGCCCTTGTGATAGTGTTGAAAAACCACTTTTCGCACTTGTGTTAGTGTTGAAAAACCACTTTTTGCACTTGTGTTGGTGCAGGACACCACTTTTGCACTTGTGTTAGTGTGGAAAAAACACTTTTTGCACTTGTGATAGTGTTGAAAAACCACTTTTCGCACTTGTGTTGGTGTTGAAAAACCACTTTTTGCACTTGTGTTGGTGCAGGAAACCACTTTTGCACTTGTATTAGTGTGGAAAAACCACTTTTCGCACTTGTGTTAGTGTTGAAAAACCACTTTTCGCACTTGTGTTAGTGTTGAAAAACCACTTTTCGCACTTGTGTTAGTGTTGAAAAACCACTTTTTGCACTTGTGTTGGTGCAGGAAACCACTTTTGCACTTCTATTAGTGTGGAAAAAACACTTTTTGCCCTTGTGATAGTGTTGAAAAACCACTTTTCGCACTTGTGTTCGTGTTGAAAAACTACTTTTCGCACTTGTCTTTGTGCAGGAAACCACTTTTGCACTTGTATTAGTGTGGAAAAAACACTTTTCGCACTTGTGTTAGTGTTGAAAAACCACTTTTCTCACGTGTGTTAGTGTTGAAAAACCACTTTTCACACCCGTGTTGGTGCAGGAAACCACTTTTGCACTTGTATTAGTGTGGAAAAAACACTTTTTGCACTTGTGATAGTGTTGAAAAACCAGTTTTCGCACTTGTGTTAGTGTTGAAAAACCACTTTTCTCACTTGTGTTAGTGTTGAAAAACCACTTTTCGCACTTGTGTTAGTGTTGAAAAACCACTTTTCGCACTTGTGTTAGTGTTGAAAAACCACTTTTCGCACTTGTGTTGGTGCAGGAAACCACTTTTGCACTTGTATTAGTGTGGAAAAAACACTTTTTGCACTTGTGATAGTGTTGAAAAACCACTTTTCGCACTTGTGTTAGTGTTGAAAAACCACTTTTCGCACTTGTGTTGGTGCAGGAAACCACTTTTGCACTTGTATTAGTGTTGAAAAAACACTTTTTGCACTTGTGATAGTGTTGAAAAACCACTTTTCGCACTTGTGTTAGTGTTGAAAAACCACTTTTCGCACTTGTGTTAGTGTTGAAAAACCACTTTTCGCACTTGTGTTGGTGCAAGAAACCACTTTTGCACTTGTATTAGTGTGGAAAAACCACTTTTCGCACTTGTGTTTGTGTTGAAAAACCACTTTTCGCACTTGTGTTGGTGCAGGAAACCACTTTTGCACTTGTATTAGTGTGGAAAAAACACTTTTTGCACTTGTGATAGTGTTGAAAACAACTTTTCGCACTTGTGTTAGTGTTGAAAAACCTCTTTTCGCACTTGTATTGGTGCAGGAAACCACTTTTGCACTTGTATTAGTGTGGAAAACCCACTTTTTGCACTTGTGATAGTGTTGAAAACCCACTTTTCGCACATGTGTTAGTGAAGAAAAGCACTTTTCGCACTTGTGTTGGTGCAGGAAACCACTTTTGCACTTGTATTAGTGTGGATAAAACACTTTTTGCACTTGTGATAGTGTTGAAAACCCACTTTTGGCACTTGTGATAGTGTTGAAAAACCACTTTTCGCACTTGTGTTAGTGTTGAAAAACCACTTGTCGCACTTGTGTTGGTGCAGGAAACCACTTTTGCACTTGTATTAGTGTGGAAAAACCACTTTTGGCACTTGTGTTAGTGTTGAAAAACCACTTTTCGCACTTGTGTTAGTGTTGAAAAACTACTTTTCGCACTTGTGTTAGTGTTGAAAAAGCCACTTTTCGCACTTGTGTTGGTGCAGGAAACCACTTTTGCACTTGTATTAGTGTGGAAAAATCACTTTTCGCACTTGTGTTAGTGTTGAAAAACCACTTTTCTCACTTGTGTTAGTGTTGAAAAACCACTTTTCGCACTTGTGTTAGTGTTGAAAAACCACTTTTCGCACTTGTGTTAGTGTTGAAAAACCACTTTTCGCACTTGTGTTGGTGCAGGAAACCACTTTTGCACTTGTATTAGTGTGGAAAAAACACTTTTTGCACTTGTGATAGTGTTGAAAAACCACTTTTCGCACTTGTGTTAGTGTTGAAAAACCACTTTTTGCACTTGTGTTAGTGTTGAAAAACCACTTTTCGCACTTGTGTTAGTGTTGAAAAACCACTTTTTGCACTTGTGTTGGTGCAGGAAACCACTTTTGCACTTGTATTAGTGTGGAAAAAACACTTTTCGCACTTGTGATAGTGTTGAAAAACCACTTTTCGCACTTGTGTTAGTGTTGAAAAACCACTTTTCGCACTTGTGTTGGTGCAGGAAACCACTTTTGCACTTGTATTAGTGTGGAAAAACCACTTTTCGCACTTGTGTTATTGTTGAAAAACCACTTTTCGCACTTGTGTTGGTGCAGGAAACCACTTTTGCACTTGTATTAGTGTGGAAAAACCACTTTTCGCACTTGTGTTAGTATTGAAAAACCACTTTTCGCACTTGTGTTGGTGTTGAAAAACCACATTTCGCACTTGTGTTAGTGTTGAAAAACCACTTTTCGCACTTGTGTTGGTGCAGGAAACCACTTTTGCACTTGTATTAGTGTGGAAAAAACACTTTTTGCACATGTGATAGTGTTGAAAACAACTTTTCGCACTTGTGTTAGTGTTGAAAAACCTCTTTTCGCACTTGTATTGGTGCAGGAAACCACTTTTGCACTTGTATTAGTGTGGAAAACCCACTTTTTGCACTTGTGATAGTGTTGAAAACCCACTTTTCGCACATGTGTTAGTGAAGGAAAGCACTTTTCGCACTTGTGTTGGTGCAGGAAACCACTTTTGCACTTGTATTAGTGTGGATAAAACACTTTTTGCACTTGTGATAGTGTTGAAAACCCACTTTTGGCACTTGTGATAGTGTTGAAAAACCACTTTTCGCACTTGTGTTAGTGTTGAAAAACCACTTTTCGCACTTGTGTTGGTGCAGGAAACCACTTTTGCACTTGTATTAGTGTGGAAAAACCACTTTTGGCACTTGTGTTAGTGTTGAAAAACCACTTTTCGCACTTGTGTTAGTGTTGAAAAACTACTTTTCGCACTTGTGTTAGTGTTGAAAATCCACTTTTCGCACTTGTGTTGGTGCAGGAAACCACTTTTGCACTTGTATTAGTGTGGAAAAATCACTTTTCGCACTTGTGTTAGTGTTGAAAAACCACTTTTCGCACGTGTGTTAGTGTTGAAAAACCACTTTTCGCACTTGTGTTAGTGTTGAAAAACCACTTTTCTCACTTGTGTTAGTGTTGAAAAACCACTTTTCGCACTTGTGTTAGTGTTGAAAAACCACTTTTCGCACTTGTGTTAGTGTTGAAAAACCACTTTTTGCACTTGTGTTAGTGTTGAAAAACCACTTTTCGCACTTGTGTTAGTGTTGAAAAACCACTTTTCGCACTTGTGTTGGTGCAGGAAACCACTTTTGCACTTGTATTAGTGTGGAAAAAACACTTTTCGCACTTGTATTAGTGTTGAAAAACCACTTTTCGCACTTTTGTCAGTGTTGAAAAACCACTTTTCGCACCTGTGTTGGTGCAGGAAACCACTTTTGCACTTGTATTAGTGTGGAAAAAACAC
This sequence comes from Myxine glutinosa, assembly GCF_964187855.1. Classification (NCBI taxonomy): domain Eukaryota; kingdom Metazoa; phylum Chordata; class Myxini; order Myxiniformes; family Myxinidae; genus Myxine; species Myxine glutinosa. Next base: position 153,523 of record NW_027616582.1, read on the forward strand.
TTTTTGCACTTGTGATAGTGTTGAAAAACCACTTTTCGCACTTGTGTTAGTGTTGAAAAACCACTTTTCGCACCTGTGTTGGTGCAGGAAACGACTTTTGCACTTGTATTAGTGTGGAAAAACCACTTTTCGCACTTGTGTTAGTGTTGAAAAACCACTTTTCGCACTTGTGTTAGTGTTGAAAAACCACTTTTCGCACTTGTGTTAGTGTTGAAAAACCACTTTTCGCACTTGTGTTAGTGTTGAAAAAACACTTTTCGCACTTGTGTTAGTATTGAAAAACCACTTTTCGCACTTGTGTTTGTGTTGAAAAACCACTTTTCGCACTTGTGTTGGTGCAGGAAACCACTTTTGCACTTGTATTAGTGTGGAAAAAACACTTTTTGCACTTGTGTTAGTGTTGAAAAAACACTTTTTGCACTTGTGATAGTGTTGAAAAACCACTTTTCGCACTTGTGTTAGTGTTGAAAAACCACTTTTCGCACTTGTGTTGGTGCAGGAAACCACTTTTGCACTTGTATTAGTGTGGAAAAACCACTTTTCGCACTTGTGTTAGTGTTGAAAAACCACTTTTCGCACTTCTGTTAGTGTTGAAAAACCACTTTTCGCACTTGTGTTGGTGCAGGAAACCACTTTTGCACTTGTATTAGTGTGGAAAAACCACATTTTGCACTTGTGATAGTGTTGAAAACCCACTTTTCGCACATGTGTTAGTGAAGGAAACCACTTTTCGCACTTGTGTTGGTGCAGGAAACCACTTTTGCAATTGTATTAGTGTGGAAAAAACACTTTTTGCACTTGTGATAGTGTTGAAAAACCACTTTTCGCACTTGTGTTAGTGTTGCAAATCCACTTTTCGCACTTGTGTTGGTGCAGGAAACCACTTTTGCACTTGTATTAGTGTGGAAAAAACACTTTTGCGCTTGTGATAGTGTTGAAAAACCACTTTTCGCACTTGTGTTAGTGTTGAAAAACCACTTTTCGCACTTGTGTTGGTGCAGGAAACCACTTTTGCACTTGTATTAGTGTGGAAAAAACACTTTTTGCACTTGTGATAGTGTTGAAAAACCACTTTTCGCACTTGTGTTAGTGTTGAAAAACCACTTTTTGCACTTGTGTTGGTGCAGGAAACCACTTTTGCACTTGTATTAGTGTGGAAAAACCACTTTTCGCACTTGTGTTAGTGTGGAAAAACCACTTTTCGCACTTGTGTTAGTGTTGAAAAACCACTTTTTGCACTTGTGTTGGTGCAGCAAACCACTTTTGCACTTGTGTTAGTGTGGAAAAAACACTTTTTGCACTTGTGATAGTGTTGAAAAACCACTTTTCGCACTTGTGTTAGTGTTGAAAAACCACTTTTTGCACTTGTGTTGGTGCAGGAAACCACTTTTGCACTTGTATTAGTGTGGAAAATCCACTTTTCGCACTTGTGTTAGTGTTGAAAAACCACTTTTCGCACTTGTGTTAGTGTTGAAAAACCACTTTTCGCACTTGTGTTAGTGTTGAAAAACCACTTTTCGCACTTGTGTTGGTGCAGGAAACCACTTTTGCACTTCTATTAGTGTGGAAAAAACACTTTTTGCCCTTGTGATAGTGTTGAAAAACCACTTTTCGCACTTGTGTTAGTGTTGAAAAACTACTTTTCGCACTTGCCTTTGTGCAGGAAACCACTTTTGCACTTGTATTAGTGTGGAAAAACCACTTTTTGCACTTGTGTTAGTGTTGAAAAACCACTTTTCTCACTTGTGTTAGTGTTGAAAAACCACTTTTCGCACCCGTGTTGGTGCAGGAAACCACTTTTGCACTTGTATTAGTGTGGAAAAAACACTTTTTGCACTTGTGATAGTGTTGAAAAACCAGTTTTCGCACTTGTGTTAGTGTTGAAAAACCACTTTTCTCACTTGTGTTAGTGTTGAAAAACCACTTTTCGCACTTGTGTTAGTGTTGAAAAACCACTTTTCGCACTTGTGTTAGTGTTGAAAAACCACTTTTCGCACTTGTGTTGGTGCAGGAAACCACTTTTGCACTTGTATTAGTGTGGAAAAAACACTTTTTGCACTTGTGATAGTGTTGAAAAACCACTTTTCGCACTTGTGTTAGTGTTGAAAAACCACTTTTCGCACTTGTGTTGGTGCAGGAAAACACTTTTGCACTTGTATTAGTGTGGAAAACCCACTTTTTGCACTTGTGATAGTGTTGAAAACCCACTTTTCGCACATGTGTTAGTGAAGGAAACCACTTTTCGCACTCGTGTTGGTGCAGGAAACCACTTTTGCACTTGTATTAGTGTGGATAAAACACTTTTTGCACTTGTGATAGTGTTGAAAACCCACTTTTGGCACTTGTGATAGTGTTGAAAAACCACTTTTCGCACTTGTGTTAGTGTTGAAAAACCACTTTTCGCACTTGTGTTGGTGCAGGAAACCACTTTTGCACTTGTATTAGTGTGGAAAAACCACTTTTGGCACTTGTGTTAGTGTTGAAAAACCACTTTTCGCACATGTGTTAGTGAAGGAAAGCACTTTTTGCACTTGTGTTGGTGCAGGAAACCACTTTTGCACTTGTATTAGTGTGGATAAAACACTTTTTGCACTTGTGATAGTGTTGAAAACCCACTTTTGGCACTTGTGATAGTGTTGAAAAACCACTTTTCGCACTTGTGTTAGTGTTGAAAAACCACTTTTCGCACTTGTGTTGGTGCAGGAAACCACTTTTGCACTTGTATTAGTGTGGAAAAAACACTTTTTGCACTTGTGATAGTGTTGAAAACAACTTTTCGCACTTGTGTTAGTGTTGAAAAACCCTTTTCGCACTTGTATTGGTGCAGGAAACCACTTTTGCACTTGTATTAGTGTGGAAAACCCACTTTTTGCACTTGTGATAGTGTTGAAAACCCACTTTTCGCACATGTGTTAGTGAAGGAAAGCACTTTTTGCACTTGTGTTGGTGCAGGAAACCACTTTTGCACTTGTATTAGTGTGGATAAAACACTTTTTGCACTTGTGATAGTGTTGAAAACCCACTTTTGGCACTTGTGATAGTGTTGAAAAACCACTTTTCGCACTTGTGTTAGTGTTGAAAAACCACTTTTCGCACTTGTGTTGGTGCAGGAAACCACTATTGCACTTGTATTAGTGTGGAAAAACCACTTTTGGCACTTGTGTTAGTGTTGAAAAACCACTTTTCGCACTTGTGTTAGTGTTGAAAAACTACTTTTCGCACTTGTGTTAGTGTTGAAAAAGCCACTTTTCGCACTTGTGTTGGTGCAGGAAACCACTTTTGCACTTGTATTAGTGTGGAAAAATCACTTTTCGCACTTGTGTTAGTGTTGAAAAACCACTTTTCTCACTTGTGTTAGTGTTGAAAAACCACTTTTCGCACTTGTGTTGGTGCAGGAAACCACTTTTGCACTTGTATTAGTGTGGAAAAAACACTTTTTGCACTTGTGATAGTGTTGAAAAACCACTTTTCGCACTTGTGTTAGTGTTGAAAAACCACTTTTCGCACTTGTGTTAGTGTTGAAAAAACACTTTTCGCACTTGTGTTAGTATTGAAAAACCACTTTTCGCACTTGTGTTTGTGTTGAAAAACCACTTTTCGCACTTGTGTTGGTGCAGGAAACCACTTTTGCACTTGTATTAGTGTGGAAAAAACACTTTTTGCACTTGTGTTAGTGTTGAAAAAACACTTTTTGCACTTGTGATAGTGTTGAAAAACCACTTTTCGCACTTGTGTTAGTGTTGAAAAACCACTTTTCGCACTTGTGTTGGTGCAGGAAACCACTTTTGCGCTTGTATTAGTGTGGAAAAACCACTTTTCGCACTTGTGTTAGTGTTGAAAAACCACTTTTCGCACTTGTGTTAGTGTTGAAAAACCACTTTTCGCACTTGTGTTCGTGCAGGAAACCACTTTTGCACTTGTATTAGTGTGGAAAAACCACTTTTCGCACTTGTGTTAGTATTGAAAAACCACTTTTGCACTTGTATTAGTGTTGAAAAAACACTTTTTGCACTTGTGATAGTGTTGAAAACCCAGTTTTCGCACTTGTGTTAGTGTTGAAAAACCACTTTTCGCACTTGTGCTGGTGTTGAAAAACCACTTTTCGCACTTGTGTTGGCGCAGGAAACCACTTTTGCACTTGTATTAGTGTGGAAAAACCACTTTTCGCACTTGTGTTAGTGTTGAAAAACCACTTTTCGCACTTGTGTTAGTGTTGAAAAACCACTTTTCGCACTTGTGTTGGTTCAGGAAACCACTTTTGCACTTCTATTAGTGTGGAAAAAACACTTTTTGCCCTTGTGATAGTGTTGAAAAACCACTTTTCGCACTTGTGTTAGTGTTGAAAAACTACTTTTCGCACTTGTCTTTGTGCAGGAAACCACTTTTGCACTTGTATTAGTGTGGAAAAACCACTTTTCGCACTTGTGTTAGTGTTGAAAAACCACTTTTCTCACTTGTGTTAGTGTTGAAAAACCACTTTTCGCACCCGTGTTGGTGCAGGAAACCACTTTTGCACTTGTATTAGTGTGGAAAAAACACTTTTTGCACTTGTGATAGTGTTGAAAAACCAGTTTTCGCACTTGTGTTAGTGTTGAAAAACCACTTTTCTCACTTGTGTTAGTGTTGAAAAACCACTTTTCGCACTTGTGTTAGTGTTGAAAAACCACTTTTCGCACTTGTGTTAGTGTTGAAAAACCACTTTTCGCACTTGTGTTGGTGCAGGAAACCACTTTTGCACTTGTATTAGTGTGGAAAAAACACTTTTTGCACTTGTGATAGTGTTGAAAAACCACTTTTCGCACTTGTGTTAGTGTTGAAAAACCACTTTTCGCACTTGTGTTGGTGCAGGAAAACACTTTTGCACTTGTATTAGTGTGGAAAACCCACTTTTTGCACTTGTGATAGTGTTGAAAACCCACTTTTCGCACATGTTTTAGTGAAGGAACCACTTTTCGCACTCGTGTTGGTGCAGGAAACCACTTTTGCACTTGTATTAGTGTGGATAAAACACTTTTTGCACTTGTGATAGTGTTGAAAACCCACTTTTGGCACTTGTGATAGTGTTGAAAAACCACTTTTCGCACTTGTGTTAGTGTTGAAAAACCACTTTTCGCACTTGTGTTGGTGCAGGAAACCACTTTTGCACTTGTATTAGTGTGGAAAAACCACTTTTGGCACTTGTGTTAGTGTTGAAAAACCACTTTTCGCACTTGTGTTAGTGTTGAAAAACCACTTTTCGCACTTGTGTTAGTGTTGAAAATCCACTTTTCGCACTTGTGTTGGTGCAGGAAACCACATTTGCACTTGTATTAGTGTGGAAAAATCACTTTTCGCACTTGTGTTAGTGTTGAAAAACCACTTTTCGCACTTGTGTTAGTGTTGAAAAACCACTTTTCGCACTTGTGTTGGTGCAGGAAACCACTTTTGCACTTGTATTAGTGTGGAAAAAACACTTTTTGCACTTGTGATAGTGTTGAAAAACCACTTTTCGCACTTGTGTTAGTGTTGAAAAACCACTTTTCGCACTTGTGTTGGTGCAGGAAACCACTTTTGCACTTGTATTAGTGTTGAAAAAACACTTTTTGCACTTGTGATAGTGTTGAAAAACCACTTTTCGCACTTGTGTTAGTGCTGAAAAACCACTTTTCGCACTTGTGTTGGTGCAGGAAACAACTTTTGCACTTGTATTAGTGTGGAAAAACCACTTTTTGCACTTGTGTTAGTGTTGAAAAACCACTTTTCGCACTTGTGTTAGTGTTGAAAAACCACTTTTCGCACGTGTTGGTGCAAGAAACCACTTTTGCACTTGTATTAGTGTGGAAAAAACACTTTTCGCACTTGTGTTAGTGTTGAAAAACCACATTTCGCACTTGTGCTGGTGTTGAAAAACCACTTTTCGCACTTGTGTTGGCGCAGGAAACCACTTTTGCACTTGTATTAGTGTGGAAAAAACACTTTTCGCACTTGTGTTAGTGTTGAAAAACCACTTTTCGCACTTGTGTTAGTGTTGAAAAACCACTTTTCGCACTTGTGTTGGTGCAGGAAACCACTTTTGCACTTTTATTAGTGTGGAAAAAACACTTTTTGCACTTGTGATAGTGTTGAAAAACCACTTTTCGCACTTGTGTTAGTGTTGAAAAACCACTTTTCGCACTTGTGTTGGTGCAGGAAACCACTTTTGCACTTGTATTAGTGTGGAAAAACCACTTTTCGCACTTGTGTTAGTATTGAAAAACCACTTTTCGCACTTGTGTTGGTGTTGAAAAACCACATTTCGCACTTGTGTTAGTGTTGAAAAACCACTTTTCGCACTTGTGTTGGTGCAGGAAACCACTTTTGCACTTGTATTAGTGTGGAAAAAACACTTTTTGCACTTGTGATAGTGTTGAAAACAACTTTTCGCACTTGTGTTAGTGTTGAAAAACCTCTTTTCGCACTTGTATTGGTGCAGGAAACCACTTTTGCACTTGTATTAGTGTGGAAAAACCACTTTTTGCACTTGTGATAGTGTTGAAAACCCACTTTTCGCACATGTGTTAGTGAAGGAAACCACTTTTCGCACTTGTGTTGGTGCAGGAAACCACTTTTGCAATTGTATTAGTGTGGAAAAAACACTTTTTGCACTTGTGATAGTGTTGAAAAACCACTTTTCGCACTTGTGTTAGTGTTGAAAAGCCACTTTTCGCACTTGTGTTGGTGCAGGAAACCACTTTTGCACTTGTATTAGTGTGGAAAAAACACTTTTGCACTTGTGATAGTGTTGAAAAACCACTTTTCGCACTTGTGTTAGTGTTGAAAAACCACTTTTCGCACTTGTGTTGGTGCAGGAAACCACTTTTGCACTTGTATTAGTGTGGAAAAAACACTTTTTGCACTTGTGATAGTGTTGAAAAACCACTTTTCGCACTTGTGTTAGTGTTGAAAAACCACTTTTCGCACTTGTGTTGGTGCAGGAAACCACTTTTGCACTTGTATAAGTGTGGAAAAACCACTTTTCGCACTTGTGTTAGTGTTGAAAAACCACTTTTCGCACTTGTGTTAGTGTTGAAAAACCACTTTTCGCACTTGTGTTAGTGTTGAAAAACCACTTTTCGCACTTGTGTTGGTGCAGGAAACCACTTTTGCACTTCTATTAGTGTGGAAAAAACACTTTTTGCCCTTGTGATAGTGTTGAAAAACCACTTTTCGCACTTGTGTTAGTGTTGAAAAACTACTTTTCGCACTTGTCTTTGTGCAGGAAACCACTTTTGCACTTGTATTAGTGTGGAAAAACCACTTTTCGCACTTGTGTTAGTGTTGAAAAACCACTTTTCTCACTTGTGTTAGTGTTGAAAAACCACTTTTTGCACCCGTGTTGGTGCAGGAAACCACTTTTGCACTTGTATTAGTGTGGAAAAAACACTTTTTGCACTTGTGATAGTGTTGAAAAACCAGTTTTCGCACTTGTGTTAGTGTTGAAAAACCACTTTTCGCACTTGTGTTAGTGTTGAAAAAACACTTTTCGCACTTGTGTTAGTATTGAAAAACCACTTTTCGCACTTGTGTTTGTGTTGAAAAACCACTTTTCGCACTTGAGTTGGTGCAGGAAACCACTTTTGCACTTGTATTAGTGTGGAAAAAACACTTTTTGCACTTGTGTTATTGTTGAAAAAACACTTTTTGCACTTGTGATAGTGTTGAAAAACCACTTTTCGCACTTGTGTTAGTGTTGAAAAACCACTTTTCGCACTTGTGTTGGTGCAGGAAACCACTTTTGCACTTGTATTATTGTGGAAAAACCACTTTTCGCACTTGTGTTAGTGTTGAAAAACCACTTTTCGCACTTGTGTTAGTGTTGAAAAACCACTTTTCACACTTGTGTTGGTGCAGGAAACCACTTTTGCACTTGTATTAGTGTGGAAAAACCACTTTTTGCACTTGTGATAGTGTTGAAAACCCACTTTTCGCACATGTGTTAGTGAAGGAAACCACTTTTCGCACTTGTGTTGGTGCAGGAAACCACTTTTGCAATTTTATTAGTGTGGAAAAAACACTTTTTGCACTTGTGATAGTGTTGAAAAACCACTTTTCGCACTTGTGTTAGTGTTGAAAATCCACTTTTCGCACTTGTGTTGGTGCAGGAAACCACTTTTGCACTTGTATTAGTGTGGAAAAAACACTTTTGCGCTTGTGATAGTGTTGAAAAACCACTTTTCGCACTTGTGTTAGTGTTGAAAAACCACTTTTCGCACTTGTGTTGGTGCAGGAAACCACTTTTGCACTTGTATTAGTGTGGAAAAAACACTTTTTGCACTTGTGATAGTGTTGAAAAACCACTTTTCGCACTTGTGTTAGTGTTGAAAAACCACTTTTTGCACTTGTGTTGGTGCAGGAAACCACTTTTGCACTTGTATTAGTGTGGAAAAACCACTTTTCACACTTGTGTTAGTGTGGAAAAACCACTTTTCGCACTTGTGTTAGTGTTGAAAAACCACTTTTTGCACTTGTGTTGGTGCAGGACACCACTTTTGCACTTGTGTTAGTGTGGAAAAAACACTTTTTGCACTTGTGATAGTGTTGAAAAACCACTTTTCGCACTTGTGTTAGTGTTGAAAAACCACTTTTTGCACTTGTGTTGGTGCAGGAAACCACTTTTGCACTTGTATTAGTGTGGAAAAACCACTTTTCGCACTTGTGTTAGTGTTGAAAAACCACTTTTCGCACTTGTGTTAGTGTTGAAAAACCACTTTTCGCACTTGTGTTAGTGTTGAAAAACCACTTTTTGCACTTGTGTTGGTGCAGGAAACCACTTTTGCACTTCTATTAGTGTGGAAAAAACACTTTTTGCCCTTGTGATAGTGTTGAAAAACCACTTTTCGCACTTGTGTTCGTGTTGAAAAACTACTTTTCGCACTTGTCTTTGTGCAGGAAACCACTTTTGCACTTGTATTAGTGTGGAAAAAACACTTTTCGCACTTGTGTTAGTGTTGAAAAACCACTTTTCTCACGTGTGTTAGTGTTGAAAAACCACTTTTCACACCCGTGTTGGTGCAGGAAACCACTTTTGCACTTGTATTAGTGTGGAAAAAACACTTTTTGCACTTGTGATAGTGTTGAAAAACCAGTTTTCGCACTTGTGTTAGTGTTGAAAAACCACTTTTCTCACTTGTGTTAGTGTTGAAAAACCACTTTTCGCACTTGTGTTAGTGTTGAAAAACCACTTTTCGCACTTGTGTTAGTGTTGAAAAACCACTTTTCGCACTTGTGTTAGTGTTGAAAAACCACTTTTCGCACTTGTGTTGGTGCAGGAAACCACTTTTGCACTTGTATTAGTGTGGAAAAAACACTTTTTGCACTTGTGATAGTGTTGAAAAACCACTTTTCGCACTTGTGTTAGTGTTGAAAAACCACTTTTCGCACTTGTGTTGGTGCAGGAAACCACTTTTGCACTTGTATTAGTGTTGAAAAAACACTTTTTGCACTTGTGATAGTGTTGAAAAACCACTTTTCGCACTTGTGTTAGTGTTGAAAAACCACTTTTCGCACTTGTGTTAGTGTTGAAAAACCACTTTTCGCACTTGTGTTGGTGCAAGAAACCACTTTTGCACTTGTATTAGTGTGGAAAAACCACTTTTCGCACTTGTGTTTGTGTTGAAAAACCACTTTTCGCACTTGTGTTGGTGCAGGAAACCACTTTTGCACTTGTATTAGTGTGGAAAAAACACTTTTTGCACTTGTGATAGTGTTGAAAACAACTTTTCGCACTTGTGTTAGTGTTGAAAAACCTCTTTTCGCACTTGTATTGGTGCAGGAAACCACTTTTGCACTTGTATTAGTGTGGAAAACCCACTTTTTGCACTTGTGATAGTGTTGAAAACCCACTTTTCGCACATGTGTTAGTGAAGAAAAGCACTTTTCGCACTTGTGTTGGTGCAGGAAACCACTTTTGCACTTGTATTAGTGTGGATAAAACACTTTTTGCACTTGTGATAGTGTTGAAAACCCACTTTTGGCACTTGTGATAGTGTTGAAAAACCACTTTTCGCACTTGTGTTAGTGTTGAAAAACCACTTGTCGCACTTGTGTTGGTGCAGGAAACCACTTTTGCACTTGTATTAGTGTGGCAAAACCACTTTTGGCACTTGTGTTAGTGTTGAAAAACCACTTTTCGCACTTGTGTTAGTGTTGAAAAACTACTTTTCGCACTTGTGTTAGTGTTGAAAAAGCCATTTTTCGCACTTGTGTTGGTGCAGGAAACCACTTTTGCACTTGTATTAGTGTGGAAAAATCACTTTTCGCACTTGTGTTAGTGTTGAAAAACCACTTTTCTCACTTGTGTTAGTGTTGAAAAACCACTTTTCGCACTTGTGTTAGTGTTGAAAAACCACTTTTCGCACTTGTGTTAGTGTTGAAAAACCACTTTTCGCACTTGTGTTGGTGCAGGAAACCACTTTTGCACTTGTATTAGTGTGGAAAAAACACTTTTTGCACTTGTGATAGTGTTGAAAAACCACTTTTCGCACTTGTGTTAGTGTTGAAAAACCACTTTTTGCACTTGTGTTAGTGTTGAAAAACCACTTTTCGCACTTGTGTTAGTGTTGAAAAACCACTTTTTGCACTTGTGTTGGTGCAGGAAACCACTTTTGCACTTGTATTAGTGTGGAAAAAACACTTTTCGCACTTGTGATAGTGTTGAAAAACCACTTTTCGCACTTGTGTTAGTGTTGAAAAACCACTTTTCTCACTTGTGTTAGTGTTGAAAAACCACTTTTTGCACCCGTGTTGGTGCAGGAAACCACTTTTGCACTTGTATTAGTGTGGAAAAAACACTTTTTGCACTTGTGATAGTGTTGAAAAACCAGTTTTCGCACTTGTGTTAGTGTTGAAAAACCACTTTTCGCACTTGTGTTAGTGTTGAAAAAACACTTTTCGCACTTGTGTTAGTATTGAAAAACCACTTTTCGCACTTGTGTTTGTGTTGAAAAACCACTTTTCGCACTTGAGTTGGTGCAGGAAACCACTTTTGCACTTGTATTAGTGTGGAAAAAACACTTTTTGCACTTGTGTTATTGTTGAAAAAACACTTTTTGCACTGTGATAGTGTTGAAAAACCACTTTTCGCACTTGTGTTAGTGTTGAAAAACCACTTTTCGCACTTGTGTTGGTGCAGGAAACCACTTTTGCACTTGTATTATTGTGGAAAAACCACTTTTCGCACTTGTGTTAGTGTTGAAAAACACTTTTCGCACTTGTGTTAGTGTTGAAAAACACTTTTCACACTTGTGTTGGTGCAGGAAACCACTTTTGCACTTGTATTAGTGTGGAAAAACCACTTTTTGCACTTGTGATAGTGTTGAAAACCCACTTTTCGCACATGTGTTAGTGAAGGAAACCACTTTTCGCACTTGTGTTGGTGCAGGAAACCACTTTTGCAATTGTATTAGTGTGGAAAAAACACTTTTTGCACTTGTGATAGTGTTGAAAAACCACTTTTCGCACTTGTGTTAGTGTTGAAAATCCACTTTTCGCACTTGTGTTGGTGCAGGAAACCACTTTTGCACTTGTATTAGTGTGGAAAAAACACTTTTGCGCTTGTGATAGTGTTGAAATACCACTTTTCGCACTTGTGTTAGTGTTGAAAAACCACTTTTCCGCACTTGTGTTGGTGCAGGAAACCACTTTTTGCACTTGTATTAGTGTGGAAAAAACACTTTTTGCACTTGTGATAGTGTTGAAAAACCACTTTCGCACTTGTGTTAGTGTTGAAAAACCACTTTTTGCACTTGTGTTGGTGCAGGAAACCACTTTTGCACTTGTATTAGTGTGGAAAAACCACTTTTCACACTTGTGTTAGTGTGGAAAAACCACTTTTCGCACTTGTGTTAGTGTTGAAAAACCACTTTTGCACTTGTGTTGGTGCAGGACACCACTTTTGCACTTGTGTTAGTGTGGAAAAAACACTTTTTGCACTTGTGATAGTGTTGAAAAACCACTTTTCGCACTTGTGTAGTGTTGAAAAACCACTTTTTGCACTTGTGTTGGTGCAGGAAACCACTTTTGCACTTGTATTAGTGTGGAAAAACCACTTTTCGCACTTGTGTTAGTGTGAAAAACCACTTTTCGCACTTGTGTTAGTGTTGAAAAACCACTTTTCGCACTTGTGTTAGTGTTGAAAAACCACTTTTTGCACTTGTGTTGGTGCAGGAAACCACTTTTGCACTTCTATTAGTGTGGAAAAAACACTTTTTGCCCTTGTGATAGTGTTGAAAAACCACTTTTCGCACTTGTGTTCGTGTTGAAAAACTACTTTTCGCACTTGTCTTTGTGCAGGAAACCACTTTTGCACTTGTATTAGTGTGGAAAAAACACTTTTCGCACTTGTGTTAGTGTTGAAAAACCACTTTTCTCACGTGTGTTAGTGTTGAAAAACCACTTTTCACACCCGTGTTGGTGCAGGAAACCACTTTTGCACTTGTATTAGTGTGGAAAAAACACTTTTTGCACTTGTGATAGTGTTGAAAAACCAGTTTTCGCACTTGTGTTAGTGTTGAAAAACCACTTTTCTCACTTGTGTTAGTGTTGAAAAACCACTTTTCGCACTTGTGTTAGTGTTGAAAAACCACTTTTCGCACTTGTGTTAGTGTTGAAAAACCACTTTTCGCACTTGTGTTGGTGCAGGAAACCACTTTTGCACTTGTATTAGTGTGGAAAAAACACTTTTTGCACTTGTGATAGTGTTGAAAAACCACTTTTCGCACTTGTGTTAGTGTTGAAAAACCACTTTTCGCACTTGTGTTGGTGCAGGAAACCACTTTTGCACTTGTATTAGTGTTGAAAAAACACTTTTTGCACTTGTGATAGTGTTGAAAAACCACTTTTCGCACTTGTGTTAGTGTTGAAAAACCACTTTTCGCACTTGTGTTAGTGTTGAAAAACCACTTTTCGCACTTGTGTTGGTGCAAGAAACCACTTTTGCACTTGTATTAGTGTGGAAAAACCACTTTTCGCACTTGTGTTTGTGTTGAAAAACCACTTTTCGCACTTGTGTTGGTGCAGGAAACCACTTTTGCACTTGTATTAGTGTGGAAAAAACACTTTTTGCACTTGTGATAGTGTTGAAAACAACTTTTCGCACTTGTGTTAGTGTTGAAAAACCTCTTTTCGCACTTGTATTGGTGCAGGAAACCACTTTTGCACTTGTATTAGTGTGGAAAACCCACTTTTTGCACTTGTGATAGTGTTGAAAACCCACTTTTCGCACATGTGTTAGTGAAGAAAAGCACTTTTCGCACTTGTGTTGGTGCAGGAAACCACTTTTGCACTTGTATTAGTGTGGATAAAACACTTTTTGCACTTGTGATAGTGTTGAAAACCCACTTTTGGCACTTGTGATAGTGTTGAAAAACCACTTTTCGCACTTGTGTTAGTGTTGAAAAACCACTTGTCGCACTTGTGTTGGTGCAGGAAACCACTTTTGCACTTGTATTAGTGTGGCAAAACCACTTTTGGCACTTGTGTTAGTGTTGAAAAACCACTTTTCGCACTTGTGTTAGTGTTGAAAAACTACTTTTCGCACTTGTGTTAGTGTTGAAAAAGCCATTTTTCGCACTTGTGTTGGTGCAGGAAACCACTTTTGCACTTGTATTAGTGTGGAAAAATCACTTTTCGCACTTGTGTTAGTGTTGAAAAACCACTTTTCTCACTTGTGTTAGTGTTGAAAAACCACTTTTCGCACTTGTGTTAGTGTTGAAAAACCACTTTTCGCACTTGTGTTAGTGTTGAAAAACCACTTTTCGCACTTGTGTTGGTGCAGGAAACCACTTTTGCACTTGTATTAGTGTGGAAAAAACACTTTTTGCACTTGTGATAGTGTTGAAAAACCACTTTTCGCACTTGTGTTAGTGTTGAAAAACCACTTTTTGCACTTGTGTTAGTGTTGAAAAACCACTTTTCGCACTTGTGTTAGTGTTGAAAAACCACTTTTTGCACTTGTGTTGGTGCAGGAAACCACTTTTGCACTTGTATTAGTGTGGAAAAAACACTTTTCGCACTTGTGATAGTGTTGAAAAACCACTTTTCGCACTTGTGTTAGTGTTGAAAAACCACTTTTCGCACTTGTGTTGGTGCAGGAAACCACTTTTGCACTTGTATTAGTGTGGAAAAACCACTTTTCGCACTTGTGTTATTGTTGAAAAACCACTTTTCGCACTTGTGTTGGTGCAGGAAACCACTTTTGCACTTGTATTAGTGTGGAAAAACCACTTTTCGCACTTGTGTTAGTATTGAAAAACCACTTTTCGCACTTGTGTTGGTGTTGAAAAACCACATTTCGCACTTGTGTTAGTGTTGAAAAACCACTTTTCGCACTTGTGTTGGTGCAGGAAACCACTTTTGCACTTGTATTAGTGTGGAAAAAACACTTTTTGCACATGTGATAGTGTTGAAAACAACTTTTCGCACTTGTGTTAGTGTTGAAAAACCTCTTTTCGCACTTGTATTGGTGCAGGAAACCACTTTTGCACTTGTATTAGTGTGGAAAACCCACTTTTTGCACTTGTGATAGTGTTGAAAACCCACTTTTCGCACATGTGTTAGTGAAGGAAAGCACTTTTCGCACTTGTGTTGGTGCAGGAAACCACTTTTGCACTTGTATTAGTGTGGATAAAACACTTTTTGCACTTGTGATAGTGTTGAAAACCCACTTTTGGCACTTGTGATAGTGTTGAAAAACCACTTTTCGCACTTGTGTTAGTGTTGAAAAACCACTTTTCGCACTTGTGTTGGTGCAGGAAACCACTTTTGCACTTGTATTAGTGTGGAAAAACCACTTTTGGCACTTGTGTTAGTGTTGAAAAACCACTTTTCGCACTTGTGTTAGTGTTGAAAATCCACTTTTCGCACTTGTGTTGGTGCAGGAAACCACTTTTGCACTTGTATTAGTGTGGAAAAATCACTTTTCGCACTTGTGTTAGTGTTGAAAAACCACTTTTCGCACGTGTGTTAGTGTTGAAAAACCACTTTTCGCACTTGTGTTAGTGTTGAAAAACCACTTTTCTCACTTGTGTTAGTGTTGAAAAACCACTTTTCGCACTTGTGTTAGTGTTGAAAAACCACTTTTCGCACTTGTGTTAGTGTTGAAAAACCACTTTTTGCACTTGTGTTAGTGTTGAAAAACCACTTTTCGCACTTGTGTTAGTGTTGAAAAACCACTTTTCGCACTTGTGTTGGTGCAGGAAACCACTTTTGCACTTGTATTAGTGTGGAAAAAACACTTTTCGCACTTGTATTAGTGTTGAAAAACCACTTTTCGCACTTTTGTCAGTGTTGAAAAACCACTTTTCGCACCTGTGTTGGTGCAGGAAACCACTTTTGCACTTGTATTAGTGTGGAAAAAACACTTTTTGCACTTGTGATAGTGTTGAAAAACCACTTTTCGCACTTGTGTTAGTGTTGAAAAACCACTTTTCGCACCTGTGTTGGTGCAGGAAACGACTTTTGCACTTGTATTAGTGTGGAAAAACCACTTTTCGCACTTGTGTTAGTGTTGAAAAACCACTTTTCGCACTTGTGTTAGTGTTGAAAAACCACTTTTCGCACTTTTGTTAGTGTTGAAAAACCACTTTTCGCACTTGTGTTAGTGTTGAAAAAACACTTTTCGCACTTGTGTTAGTATTGAAAAACCACTTTTCGCACTTGTGTTTGTGTTGAAAAACCACTTTTCGCACTTGTGTTGGTGCAGGAAACCACTTTTGCACTTGTATTAGTGTGGAAAAAACACTTTTTGCACTTGTGTTAGTGTTGAAAAAACACTTTTTGCACTTGTGATAGTGTTGAAAAACCACTTTTCGCACTTGTGTTAGTGTTGAAAAACCACTTTTCGCACTTGTGTTGGTGCAGGAAACCACTTTTGCACTTGTATTAGTGTGGAAAAACCACTTTTCGCACTTGTGTTAGTGTTGAAAAACCACTTTTCGCACTTCTGTTAGTGTTGAAAAACCACTTTTCGCACTTGTGTTGGTGCAGGAAACCACTTTTGCACTTGTATTAGTGTGGAAAAACCACTTTTTGCACTTGTGATAGTGTTGAAAACCCACTTTTCGCACATGTGTTAGTGAAGGAAACCACTTTTCGCACTTGTGTTGGTGCAGGAAACCACTTTTGCAATTGTATTAGTGTGGAAAAAACACTTTTTGCACTTGTGATAGTGTTGAAAAACCACTTTTCGCACTTGTGTTAGTGTTGCAAATCCACTTTTCGCACTTGTGTTGGTGCAGGAAACCACTTTTGCACTTGTATTAGTGTGGAAAAAACACTTTTGCGCTTGTGATAGTGTTGAAAAACCACTTTTCGCACTTGTGTTAGTGTTGAAAAACCACTTTTCGCACTTGTGTTGGTGCAGGAAACCACTTTTGCACTTGTATTAGTGTGGAAAAAACACTTTTTGCACTTGTGATAGTGTTGAAAAACCACTTTTCGCACTTGTGTTAGTGTTGAAAAACCACTTTTTGCACTTGTGTTGGTGCAGGAAACCACTTTTGCACTTGTATTAGTGTGGAAAAACCACTTTTCGCACTTGTGTTAGTGTGGAAAAACCACTTTTCGCACTTGTGTTAGTGTTGAAAAACCACTTTTTGCACTTGTGTTGGTGCAGCAAACCACTTTTGCACTTGTGTTAGTGTGGAAAAAACACTTTTTGCACTTGTGATAGTGTTGAAAAACCACTTTTCGCACTTGTGTTAGTGTTGAAAAACCACTTTTTGCACTTGTGTTGGTGCAGGAAACCACTTTTGCACTTGTATTAGTGTGGAAAATCCACTTTTCGCACTTGTGTTAGTGTTGAAAAACCACTTTTCGCACTTGTGTTAGTGTTGAAAAACCACTTTTCGCACTTGTGTTAGTGTTGAAAAACCACTTTTCGCACTTGTGTTGGTGCAGGAAACCACTTTTGCACTTCTATTAGTGTGGAAAAAACACTTTTTGCCCTTGTGATAGTGTTGAAAAACCACTTTTCGCACTTGTGTTAGTGTTGAAAAACTACTTTTCGCACTTGCCTTTGTGCAGGAAACCACTTTTGCACTTGTATTAGTGTGGAAAAACCACTTTTTGCACTTGTGTTAGTGTTGAAAAACCACTTTTCTCACTTGTGTTAGTGTTGAAAAACCACTTTTCGCACCCGTGTTGGTGCAGGAAACCACTTTTGCACTTGTATTAGTGTGGAAAAAACACTTTTTGCACTTGTGATAGTGTTGAAAAACCAGTTTTCGCACTTGTGTTAGTGTTGAAAAACCACTTTTCTCACTTGTGTTAGTGTTGAAAAACCACTTTTCGCACTTGTGTTAGTGTTGAAAAACCACTTTTCGCACTTGTGTTAGTGTTGAAAAACCACTTTTCGCACTTGTGTTGGTGCAGGAAACCACTTTTGCACTTGTATTAGTGTGGAAAAAACACTTTTTGCACTTGTGATAGTGTTGAAAAACCACTTTTCGCACTTGTGTTAGTGTTGAAAAACCACTTTTCGCACTTGTGTTGGTGCAGGAAAACACTTTTGCACTTGTATTAGTGTGGAAAACCCACTTTTTGCACTTGTGATAGTGTTGAAAACCCACTTTTCGCACATGTGTTAGTGAAGGAAACCACTTTTCGCACTCGTGTTGGTGCAGGAAACCACTTTTGCACTTGTATTAGTGTGGATAAAACACTTTTTGCACTTGTGATAGTGTTGAAAACCCACTTTTGGCACTTGTGATAGTGTTGAAAAACCACTTTTCGCACTTGTGTTAGTGTTGAAAAACCACTTTTCGCACTTGTGTTGGTGCAGGAAACCACTTTTGCACTTGTATTAGTGTGGAAAAACCACTTTTGGCACTTGTGTTAGTGTTGAAAAACCACTTTTCGCACTTGTGTTAGTGTTGAAAAACCACTTTTCGCACTTGTGTTGGTGCAGGAAACCACTTTTGCACTTGTATTAGTGTGGAAAAAACACTTTTTGCACTTGTGATAGTGTTGAAAAACCACTTTTCGCACTTGTGTTAGTGTTGAAAAACCACTTTTCGCACTTGTGTTGGTGCAGGAAACCACTTTTGCACTTGTATTAGTGTTGAAGAAACACTTTTTGCACTTGTGATAGTGTTGAAAAACCACTTTTCGCACTTGTGTTAGTGTTGAAAAACCACTTTTCGCACTTGTGTTGGTGCAGGAAACAACTTTTGCACTTGTATTAGTGTGGAAAAACCACTTTTCGCACTTGTGTTAGTGTTGAAAAACCACTTTTCGCACTTGTGTTAGTGTTGAAAAACCACTTTTCGCACTTGTGTTGGTGCAAGAAACCACTTTTGCACTTGTATTAGTGTGGAAAAACCACTTTTCGCACTTGTGTTTGTGTTGAAAAACCACTTTTCGCACTTGTGTTAGTGTTGAAAAACCACTTTTCGCACTCGTGTTGGTGCAGGAAACCACTTTTGCACTTGTATTAGTGTGGAAAAAACACTTTTTGCACTTGTGATAGTGTTGAAAAACCAGTTTTCGCACTTGTGTTAGTGTTGAAAAACCACTTGTCGCACTTGTGCTCGTGTTGAAAAACCACTTTTCGCACTTGTGTTGGCGCAGGAAACCACTTTTGCACTTGTATTAGTGTGGAAAAAACACTTTTCGCACTTGTGTTAGTGTTGAAAAACCACTTTTCGCACTTGTGTTAGTGTTGAAAAACCACTTTTCGCACTTGTGTTGGTGCAGGAAACCACTTTTGCACTTTTATTAGTGTGGAAAAAACACTTTTTGCACTTGTGATAGTGTTGAAAAACCACTTTTCGCACTTGTGTTAGTGTTGAAAACCACTTTTCGCACTTGTGTTGGTGCAGGAAACCACTTTTGCACTTGTATTAGTGTGGGAAAACCACTTTTCGCACTTGTGTTAGTATTGAAAAACCACTTTTCGCACTTGTGTTGGTGTTGAAAAACCACATTTCGCACTTGTGTTAGTGTTGAAAAACCACTTTTCGCACTTGTGTTGGTGCAGGAAACCACTTTTGCACTTGTATTAGTGTGGAAAAAACACTTTTTGCACTTGTGATAGTGTTGAAAACAACTTTTCGCACTTGTGTTAGTGTTGAAAAACCTATTTTCGCACTTGTATTGGTGCAGGAATCCACTTTTGCACTTGTATTAGTGTGGAAAAACCACTTTTTGCACTTGTGATAGTGTTGAAAACCCACTTTTCGCACATGTGTTAGTGAAGGAAAGCACTTTTCGCACTTGTGTTGGTGCAGTAAACCACTTTTGCAATTGTATTAGTGTGGAAAAAACACTTTTTGCACTTGTGATAGTGTTGAAAAACCACTTTTCGCACTTGTGTTAGTGTTGAAAATCCACTTTTCGCACTTGTGTTGGTGCAGGAAACCACTTTTGCACTTGTATTAGTGTGGAAAAAACACTTTTGCGCTTGTGATAGTGTTGAAAAACCACTTTTCGCACTTGTGTTAGTGTTGAAAAACCACTTTTCGCACTTGTGTTGGTGCAGGAAACCACTTTTGCACTTGTATTAGTGTGGAAAAAACACTTTTTGCACTTGTGATAGTGTTGAAAAACCACTTTTCGCACTTGTGTTAGTGTTGAAAAACCACTTTTTGCACTTGTGTTGGTGCAGGAAACCACTTTTGCACTTGTATTAGTGTGGAAAAACCACTTTTCGCACTTGTGTTAGTGTGGAAAAACCACTTTTCGCACTTGTGTTAGTGTTGAAAAACCACTTTTTGCACTTGTGTTGGTGCAGGAAACCACTTTTGCACTTGTGTTAGTGTGGAAAAAATACTTTTTGCACTTGTGATAGTGTTGAAAAACCACTTTTCGCACTTGTGTTAGTGTTGAGAAACCACTTTTTGCACTTGTGTTGGTGCAGGAAACCACTTTTGCACTTGTATTAGTGTGGAAAATCCACTTTTCGCACTTGTGTTAGTGTTGAAAAACCACTTTTCGCACTTGTGTTAGTGTTGAAAAACCACTTTTCGCACTTGTGTTAGTGTTGAAAAACCACTTTTCGCACTTGTGTTGGTGCAGGAAACCACTTTTGCACTTCTATTAGTGTGGAAAAAACACTTTTTGCCCTTGTGATAGTGTTGAAAAACCACTTTTCGCACTTGTGTTAGTGTTGAAAAACTACTTTTCGCACTTGTCTTTGTGCAGGAAACCACTTTTGCACTTGTATTAGTGTGGAAAAACCACTTTTCGCACTTGTGTTAGTGTTGAAAAACCACTTTTCTCACTTGTGTTAGTGTTGAAAAACCACTTTTCGCACCCGTGTTGGTGCAGGAAACCACTTTTGCACTTGTATTAGTGTGGAAAAAACACTTTTTGCACTTGTGATAGTGTTGAAAAACCAGTTTTCGCACTTGTGTTAGTGTTGAAAAACCACTTTTCTCACTTGTGTTAGTGTTGAAAAACCACTTTTCGCACTTGTGTTAGTGTTGAAAAACCACTTTTCGCACTTGTGTTAGTGTTGAAAAACCACTTTTCGCACTTGTGTTGGTGCAGGAAACCACTTTTGCACTTGTATTAGTGTGGAAAAAACACTTTTTCCACTTGTGATAGTGTTGAAAAACCACTTTTCGCACTTGTGTTAGTGTTGAAAAACCACTTTTCGCACTTGTGTTGGTGCAGGAAAACACTTTTGCACTTGTATTAGTGTGGAAAACCCACTTTTCGCACATGTGTTAGTGAAGGAAACCACTTTTCGCACTCGTGTTGGTGCAGGAAACCACTTTTGCACTTGTATTAGTGTGGATAAAACACTTTTTGCACTTGTGATAGTGTTGAAAACCCACTTTTGGCACTTGTGATATTGTTGAAAAAACACTTTTCGCACTTGTGTTAGTGTTGAAAAACCACTTTTCGCACTTGTGTTGGTGCAGGAAACCACTTTTGCACTTGTATTAGTGTGGAAAAACCACTTTTGGCACTTGTGTTAGTGTTGAAAAACCACTTTTCGCACTTGTGTTAGTGTTGAAAAACCACTTTTCGCACTTGTGTTGGTGCAGGAAACCACTTTTGCACTTGTATTAGTGTGGAAAAAACACTTTTTGCACTTGTGTTAGTGTTGAAAAAACACTTTTTGCACTTGTGTTAGTGTTGAAAAACCACTTTTCGCACTTGTGTTAGTGTTGAAAAACCACTTTTCGCACTTGTGTTGGTGCAGGAAACCACTTTTGCACTTGTATTAGTGTGGAAAAACCACTTTTCGCACTTGTGTTAGTGTTGAAAAACCACTTTTCGCACTTGTGTTAGTGTTGAAAAACCACTTTTTGCACTTGTGTTAGTGTTGAAAAACCACTTTTGGCACTTGTGTTGGTGCAGGAAACCACTTTTGCACTTGTATTAGTGTGGAAAAAACACTTTTCGCACTTGTGTTAGTGTTGAAAAACCACTTTTCGCACTTGTGTTAGTGTTGAAAAACCACTTTTCGCACTTGTGTTGGTGCAGGAAACCACTTTTGCACTTGTATTAGTGTGGAAAAAACACTTTTTGCACTTGTGATAGTGCTGAAAAACCACTTTTCGCACTTGTATTAGTGTGGAAAAAACACTTTTCGCACTTGTGTTGGTGCAGGAAACCACTTTTGCACTTGTATTAGTGTGGAAAACCACTTTTCGCACTTGTGTTAGTGTTGAAAAACCACTTTTCGCACTTGTGTTGGTGCAGGAAACCAATTTTGCACTTGTATTAGTGTGGATAAAACACTTTGTGCACTTGTGATAGTGTTGAAAACCCACTTTTGGCACTTGTGATAGTGTTGAAAAACCACTTTTTGCACTTGTGTTAATGTTGAAAAACCACTTTTCGCACTTGTGTTGGTGCAGGAAACCACTTTTGCACTTGTATTAGTGTGGAAAAACCACTTTTGGCACTTGTGTTAGTGTTGAAAAACCACTTTTCGCACTTGTGTTAGTGTTGAAAAACCACTTTTCGCACTTGTGTTGGTGCAGGAAACCACATTTGCACTTGTATTAGTGTGGAAAAATCACTTTTCGCACTTGTGTTAGTGTTGAAAAACCACTTTTCGCACTTGTGTTAGTGTTGAAAAACCACTTTTCGCACTTGTGTTGGTGCAGGAAACCACTTTTGCACTTGTATTAGTGTGGAAAAAACACTTTTTGCACTTGTGATAGTGTTGAAAAACCACTTTTCGCACTTGTGTTAGTGTTGAAAAACCACTTTTCGCACTTGTGTTGGTGCAGGAAACCACTTTTGCACTTGTATTAGTGTTGAAAAAACACTTTTTGCACTTGTGATAGTGTTGAAAAACCACTTTTCGCACTTGTGTTAGTGTTGAAAAACCACTTTTCGCACTTGTGTTGGTGCAGGAAACAACTTTTGCACTTGTATTAGTGTGGAAAAACCACTTTTCGCACTTGTGTTAGTGTTGAAAAACCACTTTTCGCACTTGTGTTAGTGTTGAAAAACCACTTTTCGCACTTGTGTTGGTGCAAGAAACCACTTTTGCACTTGTATTTGTGTTGAAAAACCACTTTTCGCACTTGTGTTAGTGTTGAAAAACCACTTTTCGCACTCGTGTTGGTGCAGGAAACCACTTTTGCACTTGTATTAGTGTGGAAAAAACACTTTTTGCACTTGTGATAGTGTTGAAAAACCAGTTTTCGCACTTGTGTTAGTGTTGAAAAACCACTTTTCGCACTTGTGCTAGTGTTGAAAAACCACTTTTCGCACTTGTGCTAGTGTTGAAAAACCACTTTTCGCACTTGTGTTGGCGCAGGAAACCACTTTTGCACTTGTATTAGTGTGGAAAAAACACTTTTCGCACTTGTGTTAGTGTTGAAAAACCACTTTTCGCACTTGTGTTAGTGTTGAAAAACCACTTTTCGCACTTGTGTTGGTGCAGGAAACCACTTTTGCACTTTTATTAGTGTGGAAAAAACACTTTTTGCACTTGTGATAGTGTTGAAAAACCACTTTTCGCACTTGTGTTAGTGTTGAAAAACCACTTTTCGCACTTGTGTTGGTGCAGGAAACCACTTTTGCACTTGTATTAGTGTGGAAAAACCACTTTTCGCACTTTTGTTTGTATTGAAAAACCACTTTTCGCACTTGTGTTGGTGTTGAAAAACCACATTTCGCACTTGTGTTAGTGTTGAAAAACCACTTTTCGCACTTGTGTTGGTGCAGGAAACCACTTTTGCACTTGTATTAGTGTGGAAAAAACACTTTTTGCACTTGTGATATTGTTGAAAACAACTTTTCGCACTTGTGTTAGTGTTGAAAAACCTCTTTTCGCACTTGTATTGGTGCAGGAAACCACTTTTGCACTTGTATTAGTGTGGAAAAACCACTTTTTGCACTTGTGATAGTGTTGAAAACCCACTTTTCGCACATGTGTTAGTGAAGGAAACCACTTTTCGCACTTGTGTTGGTGCAGGAAACCACTTTTCGCACTTGTGTTGGTGCAGGAAACCACTTTTGCACTTGTATTAGTGTGGAAAAAACACTTTTCGCACTTGTGTTGGTGCAGGAAACCACTTTTGCACTTGTATTAGTGTGGAAAACCACTTTTCGCACTTGTGTTAGTGTTGAAAAACCACTTTTCGCACTTGTGTTGGTGCAGGAAACCACTTTTGCACTTATATTAGTGTGGATAAAACACGTTGTGCACTTGTGATAGTGTTGAAACCCACTTTTTGCACTTGTGATAGTGTTGAAAAACCACTTTTCGCACTTGTGTTAGTGTTGAAAAACCACTTTTCGCACTTGTGTTGGTGCAGGAAACCACTTTTGCACTTGTATTAGTGTGGAAAAACCACTTTTCGCACTTGTGTTTGTATTGAAAAACCACTTTTCGCACTTGTGTTGGTGTTGAAAAACCACATTTCGCACTTGTGTTAGTGTTGAAAAACCACTTTTCGCACTTGTGTTGGTGCAGGAAACCACTTTTGCACTTGTATTAGTGTGGAAAAAACACTTTTTGCACTTGTGATATTGTTGAAAACAACTTTTCGCACTTGTGTTAGTGTTGAAAAACCTCTTTTCGCACTTGTATTGGTGCAGGAAACCACTTTTGCACTTGTATTAGTGTGGAAAAACCACTTTTTGCACTTGTGATAGTGTTGAAAACCCACTTTTCGCACATGTGTTAGTGAAGGAAACCACTTTTCGCACTTGTGTTGGTGCAGGAAACCACTTTTCGCACTTGTGTTGGTGCAGGAAACCACTTTTGCACTTGTATTAGTGTGGAAAAAACACTTTTCGCACTTGTGTTGGTGCAGGAAACCACTTTTGCACTTGTATTAGTGTGGAAAACCACTTTTCGCACTTGTGTTAGTGTTGAAAAACCACTTTTCGCACTTGTGTTGGTGCAGGAAACCACTTTTGCACTTATATTAGTGTGGATAAAACACTTTGTGCACTTGTGATAGTGTTGAAACCCACTTTTGGCACTTGTGATAGTGTTGAAAAACCACTTTTTGCACTTGTGTTAGTGTTGAAAAACCAGTTTTCGCACTTGTGTTGGTGCAGGAAACCACTTTTGCACTTGTATTAGTGTGGAAAAACCACTTTTGGCACTTGTGTTTGTGTTGAAAAACCACTTTTCGCACTTGTGTTAGTGTTGAAAAACTACTTTTCGCACTTGTGTTAGTGTTGAAAATCCACATTTTGCACTTGTGTTGGTGCAGGAAACCACTTTTGCACTTGTATTAGTGTGGAAAAATCACTTTTCGCACTTGTGTTAGTGTTGAAAAACCACTTTTCGCACTTGTGTTAGTGTTGAAAAACCACTTTTCGCACTTGTGTTGGTGCAGGAAACCACTTTTGCACTTGTATTAGTGTGGAAAAAACACTTTTTGCACTTGTGATAGTGTTGAAAAACCACTTTTCGCACTTGTGTTAGTGTTGAAAAACCACTTTTCGCACTTGTGTTGGTGCAGGAAACCACTTTTGCACTTGTATTAGTGTTGAAAAAACACTTTTTGCACTTGTGATAGTGTTGAAAAACCACTTTTCGCACTTGTGTTAGTGTTGAAAAACCACTTTTCGCACTTGTGTTGGTGCAGGAAACCACTTTTGCACTTGTATTAGTGTGGAAAAACCACTTTTTGCACTTGTGATAGTGTTGAAAACCCACTTTTCGCACATGTGTTAGTGAAGGAAACCACTTTTCGCACTTGTGTTGGTGCAGGAAACCACTTTTCGCACTTGTGTTGGTGCAGGAAACCACTTTTGCACTTGTATTAGTGTGGAAAAAACACTTTTCGCACTTGTGTTGGTGCAGGAAACCACTTTTGCACTTGTATTAGTGTGGAAAACCACTTTTCGCACTTGTGTTAGTGTTGAAAAACCACTTTTCGCACTTGTGTTGGTGCAGGAAACCACTTTTGCACTTATATTAGTGTGGATAAAACACGTTGTGCACTTGTGATAGTGTTGAAACCCACTTTTTGCACTTGTGATAGTGTTGAAAAACCACTTTTCGCACTTGTGTTAGTGTTGAAAAACCACTTTTCGCACTTGTGTTGGTGCAGGAAACCACTTTTGCACTTGTATTAGTGTGGAAAAACCACTTTTCGCACTTGTGTTTGTATTGAAAAACCACTTTTCGCACTTGTGTTGGTGTTGAAAAACCACATTTCGCACTTGTGTTAGTGTTGAAAAACCACTTTTCGCACTTGTGTTGGTGCAGGAAACCACTTTTGCACTTGTATTAGTGTGGAAAAAACACTTTTTGCACTTGTGATATTGTTGAAAACAACTTTTCGCACTTGTGTTAGTGTTGAAAAACCTCTTTTCGCACTTGTATTGGTGCAGGAAACCACTTTTGCACTTGTATTAGTGTGGAAAAACCACTTTTTGCACTTGTGATAGTGTTGAAAACCCACTTTTCGCACATGTGTTAGTGAAGGAAACCACTTTTCGCACTTGTGTTGGTGCAGGAAACCACTTTTCGCACTTGTGTTGGTGCAGGAAACCACTTTTGCACTTGTATTAGTGTGGAAAAAACACTTTTCGCACTTGTGTTGGTGCAGGAAACCACTTTTGCACTTGTATTAGTGTGGAAAACCACTTTTCGCACTTGTGTTAGTGTTGAAAAACCACTTTTCGCACTTGTGTTGGTGCAGGAAACCACTTTTGCACTTATATTAGTGTGGATAAAACACTTTGTGCACTTGTGATAGTGTTGAAACCCACTTTTGGCACTTGTGATAGTGTTGAAAAACCACTTTTTGCACTTGTGTTAGTGTTGAAAAACCAGTTTTCGCACTTGTGTTGGTGCAGGAAACCACTTTTGCACTTGTATTAGTGTGGAAAAACCACTTTTGGCACTTGTGTTTGTGTTGAAAAACCACTTTTCGCACTTGTGTTAGTGTTGAAAAACTACTTTTCGCACTTGTGTTAGTGTTGAAAATCCACATTTTGCACTTGTGTTGGTGCAGGAAACCACTTTTGCACTTGTATTAGTGTGGAAAAATCACTTTTCGCACTTGTGTTAGTGTTGAAAAACCACTTTTCGCACTTGTGTTAGTGTTGAAAAACCACTTTTCGCACTTGTGTTGGTGCAGGAAACCACTTTTGCACTTGTATTAGTGTGGAAAAAACACTTTTTGCACTTGTGATAGTGTTGAAAAACCACTTTTCGCACTTGTGTTAGTGTTGAAAAACCACTTTTCGCACTTGTGTTGGTGCAGGAAACCACTTTTGCACTTGTATTAGTGTTGAAAAAACACTTTTTGCACTTGTGATAGTGTTGAAAAACCACTTTTCGCACTTGTGTTAGTGTTGAAAAACCACTTTTCGCACTTGTGTTGGTGCAGGAAACCACTTTTGCACTTGTATTAGTGTGGAAAAACCACTTTTCGCACTTGTGTTCGTGTTGAAAAACCACTTTTCGCACTTGTGTTAGTGTTGAAAAACCACTTTTCGCACTCGTGTTGGTGCAGGAAACCACTTTTGCACTTGTATTAGTGTGGAAAAAACACTTTTTGCACTTGTGATAGTGTTGAAAAACCACTTTTCGCACTTGTGTTAGTGTTGAAAAACCACTTTTCGCACTTGTGTTAGTGCAGGAAACCACTTTTGCACTTGTATTAGTGTGGAAAAAACACTTTTTGAACTTGTGATAGTGTTGAAAAACCACTTTTCGCACTTGTGATAGTGTTGAAAAACCACTTTTCGCACTTGTGTTAGTGTTGAAAAACCACTTTTCGCACTTGTGTTAGTGTTGAAAAACCACTTTTCGCACTTGTGTTAGTGTTGAAAAACCACTTTTTGCACTTGTGTTGGTGCAGGAAACCACTTTTGCACTTGTATTAGTGTGGAAAGAACACTTTTCGCACTTGTGTTAGTGTTGAAAAACCACTTTTCGCACTTGTGTTATTGTTGAAAAACCACTTTTCGCACTTGTGTTGGTGCAGGAAACCACTTTTGCACTTGTATTAGTGTGGAAAGAACACTTTTTGCACTTGTGATAGTGTTGAAAAACCACTTTTCGCACTTGTGTTGGTGCAAGAAACCACTTTTGCACTTGTATTAGTGTGGAAAAACCACTTTTCGCACTTGTATTTGTGTTGAAAAACCACTTTTCGCACTTGTGTTAGTGTTGAAAAACCACTTTTCGCACTCGTGTTGGTGCAGGAAACCACTTTTGCACTTGTATTAGTGTGGAAAAAACACTTTTTGCACTTGTGATAGTGTTGAAAAACCAGTTTTCGCACTTGTGTTAGTGTTGAAAAACCACTTTTCGCACTTGTGTTGGTGCAGGTTTTTGCACTTGTGTTAGTGTTGAAAAACCACTTTTCGCACTTGTGTTGGTGCAGGAAACAACTATTGCACTTGTATTAGTGTGGAAAAACCACTTTTCGCACTTGTGTTAGTGTTGAAAAACCACTTTTCGCACTTGTGTTAGTGTTGAAAAACCACTTTTCGCACTTGTGTTGGTGCAAGAAACCACTTTTGCACTTGTATTAGTGTGGAAAAAACACTTTTTGCACTTGTGATAGTGTTGAAAAACCAGTTTTCGCACTTGTGTTAGTGTTGAAAAACCACTTTTCGCACTTGTGCTAGTGTTGAAAAACCACTTTTCGCACTTGTGTTGGTGCAGGAAACCACTTTTGCACTTGTATTCGTGTGGAAAAACCACTTTTCGCACTTGTGTTCGTGTTGAAAAACCACTTTTCGCACTTGTGTTAGTGTTGAAAAACCACTTTTCGCACTTGTGTTGGTGCAGGAAACCACTTTTGCACTTGTATTAGTGTGGAAAAAACACTTTTTGCACTTGTGATAGTGCTGAAAAACCACTTTTCGCACTTGTATTAGTGTGGAAAAAACACTTTTCGCACTTGTGTTGGTGCAGGAAACCACTTTTGCACTTGTATTAGTGTGGAAAACCACTTTTCGCACTTGTGTTAGTGTTGAAAAACCACTTTTCGCACTTGTGTTGGTGCAGGAAACCACTTTTGCACTTGTATTAGTGTGGATAAAACACTTTGTGCACTTGTGATAGTGTTGAAAACCCACTTTTGGCACTTGTGATAGTGTTGAAAAACCACTTTTTGCACTTGTGTTAATGTTGAAAAACCACTTTTCGCACTTGTGTTGGTGCAGGAAACCACTTTTGCACTTGTATTAGTGTGGAAAAAACACTTTTTGCACTTGTGATAGTGTTGAAAAACCACTTTTCGCACTTGTGTTAGTGTTGAAAAACCACTTTTCGCACTCGTGTTGGTGCAGGAAACCACTTTTGCACTTGTATTAGTGTGGAAAAAACACTTTTTGCACTTGTGATAGTGTTGAAAAACCAGTTTTCGCACTTGTGTTAGTGTTGAAAAACCACTTTTCGCACTTGTGCTAGTGTTGAAAAACCACTTTTCGCACTTGTGCTAGTGTTGAAAAACCACTTTTCGCACTTGTGTTGGCGCAGGAAACCACTTTTGCACTTGTATTAGTGTGGAAAAAACACTTTTCGCACTTGTGTTAGTGTTGAAAAACCACTTTTCGCACTTGTGTTAGTGTTGAAAAACCACTTTTCGCACTTGTGTTGGTGCAGGAAACCACTTTTGCACTTTTATTAGTGTGGAAAAAACACTTTTTGCACTTGTGATAGTGTTGAAAAACCACTTTTCGCACTTATGTTAGTGTTGAAAAACCACTTTTCGCACTTGTGTTGGTGCAGGAAACCACTTTTGCACTTGTATTAGTGTGGAAAAACCACTTTTCGCACTTGTGTTTGTATTGAAAAACCACTTTTCGCACTTGTGTTGGTGTTGAAAAACCACATTTCGCACTTGTGTTAGTGTTGAAAAACCACTTTTCGCACTTGTGTTGGTGCAGGAAACCACTTTTGCACTTGTATTAGTGTGGAAAAAACACTTTTTGCACTTGTGATATTGTTGAAAACAACTTTTCGCACTTGTGTTAGTGTTGAAAAACCTCTTTTCGCACTTGTATTGGTGCAGGAAACCACTTTTGCACTTGTATTAGTGTGGAAAAACCACTTTTTGCACTTGTGATAGTGTTGAAAACCCACTTTTCGCACATGTGTTAGTGAAGGAAACCACTTTTCGCACTTGTGTTGGTGCAGGAAACCACTTTTCGCACTTGTGTTGGTGCAGGAAACCACTTTTGCACTTGTATTAGTGTGGAAAAAACACTTTTCGCACTTGTGTTGGTGCAGGAAACCACTTTTGCACTTGTATTAGTGTGGAAAACCACTTTTCGCACTTGTGTTAGTGTTGAAAAACCACTTTTCGCACTTGTGTTGGTGCAGGAAACCACTTTTGCACTTATATTAGTGTGGATAAAACACGTTGTGCACTTGTGATAGTGTTGAAACCCACTTTTTGCACTTGTGATAGTGTTGAAAAACCACTTTTCGCACTTGTGTTAGTGTTGAAAAACCACTTTTCGCACTTGTGTTGGTGCAGGAAACCACTTTTGCACTTGTATTAGTGTGGAAAAACCACTTTTCGCACTTGTGTTTGTATTGAAAAACCACTTTTCGCACTTGTGTTGGTGTTGAAAAACCACATTTCGCACTTGTGTTAGTGTTGAAAAACCACTTTTCGCACTTGTGTTGGTGCAGGAAACCACTTTTGCACTTGTATTAGTGTGGAAAAAACACTTTTTGCACTTGTGATATTGTTGAAAACAACTTTTCGCACTTGTGTTAGTGTTGAAAAACCTCTTTTCGCACTTGTATTGGTGCAGGAAACCACTTTTGCACTTGTATTAGTGTGGAAAAACCACTTTTTGCACTTGTGATAGTGTTGAAAACCCACTTTTCGCACATGTGTTAGTGAAGGAAACCACTTTTCGCACTTGTGTTGGTGCAGGAAACCACTTTTCGCACTTGTGTTGGTGCAGGAAACCACTTTTGCACTTGTATTAGTGTGGAAAAAACACTTTTCGCACTTGTGTTGGTGCAGGAAACCACTTTTGCACTTGTATTAGTGTGGAAAACCACTTTTCGCACTTGTGTTAGTGTTGAAAAACCACTTTTCGCACTTGTGTTGGTGCAGGAAACCACTTTTGCACTTATATTAGTGTGGATAAAACACTTTGTGCACTTGTGATAGTGTTGAAACCCACTTTTGGCACTTGTGATAGTGTTGAAAAACCACTTTTTGCACTTGTGTTAGTGTTGAAAAACCAGTTTTCGCACTTGTGTTGGTGCAGGAAACCACTTTTGCACTTGTATTAGTGTGGAAAAACCACTTTTGGCACTTGTGTTTGTGTTGAAAAACCACTTTTCGCACTTGTGTTAGTGTTGAAAAACTACTTTTCGCACTTGTGTTAGTGTTGAAAATCCACATTTTGCACTTGTGTTGGTGCAGGAAACCACTTTTGCACTTGTATTAGTGTGGAAAAATCACTTTTCGCACTTGTGTTAGTGTTGAAAAACCACTTTTCGCACTTGTGTTAGTGTTGAAAAACCACTTTTCGCACTTGTGTTGGTGCAGGAAACCACTTTTGCACTTGTATTAGTGTGGAAAAAACACTTTTTGCACTTGTGATAGTGTTGAAAAACCACTTTTCGCACTTGTGTTAGTGTTGAAAAACCACTTTTCGCACTTGTGTTGGTGCAGGAAACCACTTTTGCACTTGTATTAGTGTTGAAAAAACACTTTTTGCACTTGTGATAGTGTTGAAAAACCACTTTTCGCACTTGTGTTAGTGTTGAAAAACCACTTTTCGCACTTGTGTTGGTGCAGGAAACCACTTTTGCACTTGTATTAGTGTGGAAAAACCACTTTTCGCACTTGTGTTCGTGTTGAAAAACCACTTTTCGCACTTGTGTTAGTGTTGAAAAACCACTTTTCGCACTCGTGTTGGTGCAGGAAACCACTTTTGCACTTGTATTAGTGTGGAAAAAACACTTTTTGCACTTGTGATAGTGTTGAAAAACCACTTTTCGCACTTGTGTTAGTGTTGAAAAACCACTTTTCGCACTTGTGTTAGTGCAGGAAACCACTTTTGCACTTGTATTAGTGTGGAAAAAACACTTTTTGAACTTGTGATAGTGTTGAAAAACCACTTTTCGCACTTGTGATAGTGTTGAAAAACCACTTTTCGCACTTGTGTTAGTGTTGAAAAACCACTTTTCGCACTTGTGTTAGTGTTGAAAAACCACTTTTCGCACTTGTGTTAGTGTTGAAAAACCACTTTTTGCACTTGTGTTGGTGCAGGAAACCACTTTTGCACTTGTATTAGTGTGGAAAGAACACTTTTCGCACTTGTGTTAGTGTTGAAAAACCACTTTTCGCACTTGTGTTATTGTTGAAAAACCACTTTTCGCACTTGTGTTGGTGCAGGAAACCACTTTTGCACTTGTATTAGTGTGGAAAGAACACTTTTTGCACTTGTGATAGTGTTGAAAAACCACTTTTCGCACTTGTGTTGGTGCAAGAAACCACTTTTGCACTTGTATTAGTGTGGAAAAACCACTTTTCGCACTTGTATTTGTGTTGAAAAACCACTTTTCGCACTTGTGTTAGTGTTGAAAAACCACTTTTCGCACTCGTGTTGGTGCAGGAAACCACTTTTGCACTTGTATTAGTGTGGAAAAAACACTTTTTGCACTTGTGATAGTGTTGAAAAACCAGTTTTCGCACTTGTGTTAGTGTTGAAAAACCACTTTTCGCACTTGTGTTGGTGCAGGTTTTTGCACTTGTGTTAGTGTTGAAAAACCACTTTTCGCACTTGTGTTGGTGCAGGAAACAACTTTTGCACTTGTATTAGTGTGGAAAAACCACTTTTCGCACTTGTGTTAGTGTTGAAAAACCACTTTTCGCACTTGTGTTAGTGTTGAAAAACCACTTTTCGCACTTGTGTTGGTGCAAGAAACCACTTTTGCACTTGTATTAGTGTGGAAAAACCACTTTTCGCACTTGTGTTTGTGTTGAAAAACCACTTTTCGCACTTGTGTTAGTGTTGAAAAACCACTTTTCGCACTCGTGTTGGTGCAGGAAACCACTTTTGCACTTGTATTAGTGTGGAAAAAACACTTTTTGCACTTGTGATAGTGTTGAAAAACCAGTTTTCGCACTTGTGTTAGTGTTGAAAAACCACTTTTCGCACTTGTGCTAGTGTTGAAAAACCACTTTTCGCACTTGTGTTGGTGCAGGAAACCACTTTTGCACTTGTATTCGTGTGGAAAAACCACTTTTCGCACTTGTGTTCGTGTTGAAAAACCACTTTTCGCACTTGTGTTAGTGTTGAAAAACCACTTTTCGCACTTGTGTTGGTGCAGGAAACCACTTTTGCACTTGTATTAGTGTGGAAAAAACACTTTTTGCACTTGTGATAGTGCTGAAAAACCACTTTTCGCACTTGTATTAGTGTGGAAAAAACACTTTTCGCACTTGTGTTGGTGCAGGAAACCACTTTTGCACTTGTATTAGTGTGGAAAACCACTTTTCGCACTTGTGTTAGTGTTGAAAAACCACTTTTCGCACTTGTGTTGGTGCAGGAAACCACTTTTGCACTTGTATTAGTGTGGATAAAACACTTTGTGCACTTGTGATAGTGTTGAAAACCCACTTTTGGCACTTGTGATAGTGTTGAAAAACCACTTTTTGCACTTGTGTTAATGTTGAAAAACCACTTTTCGCACTTGTGTTGGTGCAGGAAACCACTTTTGCACTTGTATTAGTGTGGAAAAACCACTTTTTGCACTTGTGATAGTGTTGAAAAACCACTTTTCGCACTTGTGTTAGTGTTGAAAAACCACTTTTCGCACTCGTGTTGGTGCAGGAAACCACTTTTGCACTTGTATTAGTGTGGAAAAAACACTTTTTGCACTTGTGATAGTGTTGAAAAACCAGTTTTCGCACTTGTGTTAGTGTTGAAAAACCACTTTTCGCACTTGTGTTGGTGCAAGAAACCACTTTTGCACTTGTATTAGTGTGGAAAAACCACTTTTCGCACTTGTATTTGTGTTGAAAAACCACTTTTCGCACTTGTGTTAGTGTTGAAAAACCACTTTTCGCACTCGTGTTGGTGCAGGAAACCACTTTTGCACTTGTATTAGTGTGGAAAAAACACTTTTTGCACTTGTGATAGTGTTGAAAAACCACTTTTCGCACTCGTGTTGGTGCAGGAAACCACTTTTGCACTTGTATTAGTGTGGAAAAAACACTTTTTGCACTTGTGATAGTGTTGAAAAACCAGTTTTCGCACTTGTGTTAGTGTTGAAAAACCACTTTTCGCACTTGTGTTGGTGCAGGTTTTTGCACTTGTGTTAGTGTTGAAAAACCACTTTTCGCACTTGTGTTGGTGCAGGAAACAACTTTTGCACTTGTATTAGTGTGGAAAAACCACTTTTCGCACTTGTGTTAGTGTTGAAAAACCACTTTTCGCACTTGTGTTAGTGTTGAAAAACCACTTTTCGCACTTGTGTTGGTGCAAGAAACCACTTTTGCACTTGTATTAGTGTGGAAAAACCACTTTTCGCACTTGTGTTTGTGTTGAAAAACCACTTTTCGCACTTGTGTTAGTGTTGAAAAACCACTTTTCGCACTCGTGTTGGTGCAGGAAACCACTTTTGCACTTGTATTAGTGTGGAAAAAACACTTTTTGCACTTGTGATAGTGTTGAAAAACCAGTTTTCGCACTTGTGTTAGTGTTGAAAAACCACTTTTCGCACTTGTGCTAGTGTTGAAAAACCACTTTTCGCACTTGTGTTGGGTGCAGGAAACCACTTTTGCACTTGTATTCGTGTGGAAAAACCACTTTTCGCACTTGTGTTCGTGTTGAAAAACCACTTTTCGCACTTGTGTTAGTGTTGAAAAACCACTTTTCGCACTTGTGTTGGTGCAGGAAACCACTTTTGCACTTGTATTAGTGTGGAAAAAACACTTTTTGCACTTGTGATAGTGCTGAAAAACCACTTTTCGCACTTGTATTAGTGTGGAAAAAACACTTTTCGCACTTGTGTTGGTGCAGGAAACCACTTTTGCACTTGTATTAGTGTGGAAAACCACTTTTCGCACTTGTATTAGTGTTGAAAAACCACTTTTCGCACTTGTGTTGGTGCAGGAAACCACTTTTGCACTTGTATTAGTGTGGAAAAACCACTTTTCGCACTTGTGTTAGTATTGAAAAACCACTTTTCGCACTTGTGTTGGTGTTGAAAAACCACATTTCGCACTTGTGTTAGTGTTGAAAAACCACTTTTCGCACTTGTGTTGGTGCAGGAAACCACTTTTGCACTTGTATTAGTGTGGAAAAAAACACTTTTTGCACTTGTGATAGTGTTGAAAACAACTTTTCGCACTTGTGTTAGTGTTGAAAAACCTCTTTTCGCACTTGTATTGGTGCAGGAAACCACTTTTGCACTTGTATTAGTGTGGAAAAACCACATTTGCACTTGTGATAGTGTTGAAAACCCACTTTTCGCACATGTGTTAGTGAAGGAAACCACTTTTCGCACTTGTGTTGGTGCAGGAAACCACTTTTGCAATTGTATTAGTGTGGAAAAAACACTTTTTGCACTTGTGATAGTGTTGAAAAACCACTTTTCGCACTTGTGTTAGTGTTGAAAATCCACTTTTCGCACTTGTGTTGGTGCAGGAAACCACTTTTGCACTTGTATTAGTGTGGAAAAAACACTTTTGCACTTGTGATAGTGTTGAAAAACCACTTTTCGCACTTGTGTTAGTGTTGAAAAACCACTTTCCGCACTTGTGTTGGTGCAGGAAACCACTTTTGCACTTGTATTAGTGTGGAAAAAACACTTTTTGCACTTGTGATAGTGTTGAAAAACCACTTTTCGCACTTGTGTTAGTGTTGAAAAACCACTTTTCTCACTTGTGTTAGTGTTGAAAAACCACTTTTCGCACTTGTGTTAGTGTTGAAAAACCACTTTTCGCACTTGTGTTAGTGTTGAAAAACCACTTTTCGCACTTGTGTTGGTGCAGGAAACCACTTTTGCACTTGTATTAGTGTGGAAAAAACACTTTTTCCACTTGTGATAGTGTTGAAAAACCACTTTTCGCACTTGTGTTAGTGTTGAAAAACCACTTTTCGCACTTGTGTTGGTGCAGGAAAACACTTTTGCACTTGTATTAGTGTGGAAAACCCACTTTTCGCACATGTGTTAGTGAAGGAAACCACTTTTCGCACTCGTGTTGGTGCAGGAAACCACTTTTGCACTTGTATTAGTGTGGATAAAACACTTTTTGCACTTGTGATAGTGTTGAAAACCCACTTTTGGCACTTGTGATATTGTTGAAAAAACACTTTTCGCACTTGTGTTAGTGTTGAAAAACCACTTTTCGCACTTGTGTTGGTGCAGGAAACCACTTTTGCACTTGTATTAGTGTGGAAAAACCACTTTTGGCACTTGTGTTAGTGTTGAAAAACCACTTTTCGCACTTGTGTTAGTGTTGAAAAACCACTTTTCGCACTTGTGTTGGTGCAGGAAACCACTTTTGCACTTGTATTAGTGTGGAAAAAACACTTTTTGCACTTGTGTTAGTGTTGAAAAAACACTTTTTGCACTTGTGTTAGTGTTGAAAAACCACTTTTCGCACTTGTGTTAGTGTTGAAAAACCACTTTTCGCACTTGTGTTGGTGCAGGAAACCACTTTTGCACTTGTATTAGTGTGGAAAAACCACTTTTCGCACTTGTGTTAGTGTTGAAAAACCACTTTTCGCACTTGTGTTAGTGTTGAAAAACCACTTTTTGCACTTGTGTTAGTGTTGAAAAACCACTTTTGGCACTTGTGTTGGTGCAGGAAACCACTTTTGCACTTGTATTAGTGTGGAAAAAACACTTTTCGCACTTGTGTTAGTGTTGAAAAACCACTTTTCGCACTTGTGTTAGTGTTGAAAAACCACTTTTCGCACTTGTGTTGGTGCAGGAAACCACTTTTGCACTTGTATTAGTGTGGAAAAAACACTTTTTGCACTTGTGATAGTGCTGAAAAACCACTTTTCGCACTTGTATTAGTGTGGAAAAAACACTTTTCGCACTTGTGTTGGTGCAGGAAACCACTTTTGCACTTGTATTAGTGTGGAAAACCACTTTTCGCACTTGTGTTAGTGTTGAAAAACCACTTTTCGCACTTGTGTTGGTGCAGGAAACCAATTTTGCACTTGTATTAGTGTGGATAAAACACTTTGTGCACTTGTGATAGTGTTGAAAACCCACTTTTGGCACTTGTGATAGTGTTGAAAAACCACTTTTTGCACTTGTGTTAATGTTGAAAAACCACTTTTCGCACTTGTGTTGGTGCAGGAAACCACTTTTGCACTTGTATTAGTGTGGAAAAACCACTTTTGGCACTTGTGTTAGTGTTGAAAAACCACTTTTCGCACTTGTGTTAGTGTTGAAAAACCACTTTTCGCACTTGTGTTGGTGCAGGAAACCACATTTGCACTTGTATTAGTGTGGAAAAATCACTTTTCGCACTTGTGTTAGTGTTGAAAAACCACTTTTCGCACTTGTGTTAGTGTTGAAAAACCACTTTTCGCACTTGTGTTGGTGCAGGAAACCACTTTTGCACTTGTATTAGTGTGGAAAAAACACTTTTTGCACTTGTGATAGTGTTGAAAAACCACTTTTCGCACTTGTGTTAGTGTTGAAAAACCACTTTTCGCACTTGTGTTGGTGCAGGAAACCACTTTTGCACTTGTATTAGTGTTGAAAAAACACTTTTTGCACTTGTGATAGTGTTGAAAAACCACTTTTCGCACTTGTGTTAGTGTTGAAAAACCACTTTTCGCACTTGTGTTGGTGCAGGAAACAACTTTTGCACTTGTATTAGTGTGGAAAAACCACTTTTCGCACTTGTGTTAGTGTTGAAAAACCACTTTTCGCACTTGTGTTAGTGTTGAAAAACCACTTTTCGCACTTGTGTTGGTGCAAGAAACCACTTTTGCACTTGTATTTGTGTTGAAAAACCACTTTTCGCACTTGTGTTAGTGTTGAAAAACCACTTTTCGCACTCGTGTTGGTGCAGGAAACCACTTTTGCACTTGTATTAGTGTGGAAAAAACACTTTTTGCACTTGTGATAGTGTTGAAAAACCAGTTTTCGCACTTGTGTTAGTGTTGAAAAACCACTTTTCGCACTTGTGCTAGTGTTGAAAAACCACTTTTCGCACTTGTGCTAGTGTTGAAAAACCACTTTTCGCACTTGTGTTGGCGCAGGAAACCACTTTTGCACTTGTATTAGTGTGGAAAAAACACTTTTCGCACTTGTGTTAGTGTTGAAAAACCACTTTTCGCACTTGTGTTAGTGTTGAAAAACCACTTTTCGCACTTGTGTTGGTGCAGGAAACCACTTTTGCACTTTTATTAGTGTGGAAAAAACACTTTTTGCACTTGTGATAGTGTTGAAAAACCACTTTTCGCACTTGTGTTAGTGTTGAAAAACCACTTTTCGCACTTGTGTTGGTGCAGGAAACCACTTTTGCACTTGTATTAGTGTGGAAAAACCACTTTTCGCACTTTTGTTTGTATTGAAAAACCACTTTTCGCACTTGTGTTGGTGTTGAAAAACCACATTTCGCACTTGTGTTAGTGTTGAAAAACCACTTTTCGCACTTGTGTTGGTGCAGGAAACCACTTTTGCACTTGTATTAGTGTGGAAAAAACACTTTTTGCACTTGTGATATTGTTGAAAACAACTTTTCGCACTTGTGTTAGTGTTGAAAAACCTCTTTTCGCACTTGTATTGGTGCAGGAAACCACTTTTGCACTTGTATTAGTGTGGAAAAACCACTTTTTGCACTTGTGATAGTGTTGAAAACCCACTTTTCGCACATGTGTTAGTGAAGGAAACCACTTTTCGCACTTGTGTTGGTGCAGGAAACCACTTTTCGCACTTGTGTTGGTGCAGGAAACCACTTTTGCACTTGTATTAGTGTGGAAAAAACACTTTTCGCACTTGTGTTGGTGCAGGAAACCACTTTTGCACTTGTATTAGTGTGGAAAACCACTTTTCGCACTTGTGTTAGTGTTGAAAAACCACTTTTCGCACTTGTGTTGGTGCAGGAAACCACTTTTGCACTTATATTAGTGTGGATAAAACACGTTGTGCACTTGTGATAGTGTTGAAACCCACTTTTTGCACTTGTGATAGTGTTGAAAAACCACTTTTCGCACTTGTGTTAGTGTTGAAAAACCACTTTTCGCACTTGTGTTGGTGCAGGAAACCACTTTTGCACTTGTATTAGTGTGGAAAAACCACTTTTCGCACTTGTGTTTGTATTGAAAAACCACTTTTCGCACTTGTGTTGGTGTTGAAAAACCACATTTCGCACTTGTGTTAGTGTTGAAAAACCACTTTTCGCACTTGTGTTGGTGCAGGAAACCACTTTTGCACTTGTATTAGTGTGGAAAAAACACTTTTTGCACTTGTGATATTGTTGAAAACAACTTTTCGCACTTGTGTTAGTGTTGAAAAACCTCTTTTCGCACTTGTATTGGTGCAGGAAACCACTTTTGCACTTGTATTAGTGTGGAAAAACCACTTTTTGCACTTGTGATAGTGTTGAAAACCCACTTTTCGCACATGTGTTAGTGAAGGAAACCACTTTTCGCACTTGTGTTGGTGCAGGAAACCACTTTTCGCACTTGTGTTGGTGCAGGAAACCACTTTTGCACTTGTATTAGTGTGGAAAAAACACTTTTCGCACTTGTGTTGGTGCAGGAAACCACTTTTGCACTTGTATTAGTGTGGAAAACCACTTTTCGCACTTGTGTTAGTGTTGAAAAACCACTTTTCGCACTTGTGTTGGTGCAGGAAACCACTTTTGCACCTATATTAGTGTGGATAAAACACTTTGTGCACTTGTGATAGTGTTGAAACCCACTTTTGGCACTTGTGATAGTGTTGAAAAACCACTTTTTGCACTTGTGTTAGTGTTGAAAAACCAGTTTTCGCACTTGTGTTGGTGCAGGAAACCACTTTTGCACTTGTATTAGTGTGGAAAAACCACTTTTGGCACTTGTGTTTGTGTTGAAAAACCACTTTTCGCACTTGTGTTAGTGTTGAAAAACTACTTTTCGCACTTGTGTTAGTGTTGAAAATCCACATTTTGCACTTGTGTTGGTGCAGGAAACCACTTTTGCACTTGTATTAGTGTGGAAAAATCACTTTTCGCACTTGTGTTAGTGTTGAAAAACCACTTTTCGCACTTGTGTTAGTGTTGAAAAACCACTTTTCGCACTTGTGTTGGTGCAGGAAACCACTTTTGCACTTGTATTAGTGTGGAAAAAACACTTTTTGCACTTGTGATAGTGTTGAAAAACCACTTTTCGCACTTGTGTTAGTGTTGAAAAACCACTTTTCGCACTTGTGTTGGTGCAGGAAACCACTTTTGCACTTGTATTAGTGTTGAAAAAACACTTTTTGCACTTGTGATAGTGTTGAAAAACCACTTTTCGCACTTGTGTTAGTGTTGAAAAACCACTTTTCGCACTTGTGTTGGTGCAGGAAACCACTTTTGCACTTGTATTAGTGTGGAAAAACCACTTTTTGCACTTGTGATAGTGTTGAAAACCCACTTTTCGCACATGTGTTAGTGAAGGAAACCACTTTTCGCACTTGTGTTGGTGCAGGAAACCACTTTTCGCACTTGTGTTGGTGCAGGAAACCACTTTTGCACTTGTATTAGTGTGGAAAAAACACTTTTCGCACTTGTGTTGGTGCAGGAAACCACTTTTGCACTTGTATTAGTGTGGAAAACCACTTTTCGCACTTGTGTTAGTGTTGAAAAACCACTTTTCGCACTTGTGTTGGTGCAGGAAACCACTTTTGCACTTATATTAGTGTGGATAAAACACGTTGTGCACTTGTGATAGTGTTGAAACCCACTTTTTGCACTTGTGATAGTGTTGAAAAACCACTTTTCGCACTTGTGTTAGTGTTGAAAAACCACTTTTCGCACTTGTGTTGGTGCAGGAAACCACTTTTGCACTTGTATTAGTGTGGAAAAACCACTTTTCGCACTTGTGTTTGTATTGAAAAACCACTTTTCGCACTTGTGTTGGTGTTGAAAAACCACATTTCGCACTTGTGTTAGTGTTGAAAAACCACTTTTCGCACTTGTGTTGGTGCAGGAAACCACTTTTGCACTTGTATTAGTGTGGAAAAAACACTTTTTGCACTTGTGATATTGTTGAAAACAACTTTTCGCACTTGTGTTAGTGTTGAAAAACCTCTTTTCGCACTTGTATTGGTGCAGGAAACCACTTTTGCACTTGTATTAGTGTGGAAAAACCACTTTTTGCACTTGTGATAGTGTTGAAAACCCACTTTTCGCACATGTGTTAGTGAAGGAAACCACTTTTCGCACTTGTGTTGGTGCAGGAAACCACTTTTCGCACTTGTGTTGGTGCAGGAAACCACTTTTGCACTTGTATTAGTGTGGAAAAAACACTTTTCGCACTTGTGTTGGTGCAGGAAACCACTTTTGCACTTGTATTAGTGTGGAAAACCACTTTTCGCACTTGTGTTAGTGTTGAAAAACCACTTTTCGCACTTGTGTTGGTGCAGGAAACCACTTTTGCACTTATATTAGTGTGGATAAAACACTTTGTGCACTTGTGATAGTGTTGAAACCCACTTTTGGCACTTGTGATAGTGTTGAAAAACCACTTTTTGCACTTGTGTTAGTGTTGAAAAACCAGTTTTCGCACTTGTGTTGGTGCAGGAAACCACTTTTGCACTTGTATTAGTGTGGAAAAACCACTTTTGGCACTTGTGTTTGTGTTGAAAAACCACTTTTCGCACTTGTGTTAGTGTTGAAAAACTACTTTTCGCACTTGTGTTAGTGTTGAAAATCCACATTTTGCACTTGTGTTGGTGCAGGAAACCACTTTTGCACTTGTATTAGTGTGGAAAAATCACTTTTCGCACTTGTGTTAGTGTTGAAAAACCACTTTTCGCACTTGTGTTAGTGTTGAAAAACCACTTTTCGCACTTGTGTTGGTGCAGGAAACCACTTTTGCACTTGTATTAGTGTGGAAAAAACACTTTTTGCACTTGTGATAGTGTTGAAAAACCACTTTTCGCACTTGTGTTAGTGTTGAAAAACCACTTTTCGCACTTGTGTTGGTGCAGGAAACCACTTTTGCACTTGTATTAGTGTTGAAAAAACACTTTTTGCACTTGTGATAGTGTTGAAAAACCACTTTTCGCACTTGTGTTAGTGTTGAAAAACCACTTTTCGCACTTGTGTTGGTGCAGGAAACCACTTTTGCACTTGTATTAGTGTGGAAAAACCACTTTTCGCACTTGTGTTCGTGTTGAAAAACCACTTTTCGCACTTGTGTTAGTGTTGAAAAACCACTTTTCGCACTCGTGTTGGTGCAGGAAACCACTTTTGCACTTGTATTAGTGTGGAAAAAACACTTTTTGCACTTGTGATAGTGTTGAAAAACCACTTTTCGCACTTGTGTTAGTGTTGAAAAACCACTTTTCGCACTTGTGTTAGTGCAGGAAACCACTTTTGCACTTGTATTAGTGTGGAAAAAACACTTTTTGAACTTGTGATAGTGTTGAAAAACCACTTTTCGCACTTGTGATAGTGTTGAAAAACCACTTTTCGCACTTGTGTTAGTGTTGAAAAACCACTTTTCGCACTTGTGTTAGTGTTGAAAAACCACTTTTCGCACTTGTGTTAGTGTTGAAAAACCACTTTTTGCACTTGTGTTGGTGCAGGAAACCACTTTTGCACTTGTATTAGTGTGGAAAGAACACTTTTCGCACTTGTGTTAGTGTTGAAAAACCACTTTTCGCACTTGTGTTATTGTTGAAAAACCACTTTTCGCACTTGTGTTGGTGCAGGAAACCACTTTTGCACTTGTATTAGTGTGGAAAGAACACTTTTTGCACTTGTGATAGTGTTGAAAAACCACTTTTCGCACTTGTGTTGGTGCAAGAAACCACTTTTGCACTTGTATTAGTGTGGAAAAACCACTTTTCGCACTTGTATTTGTGTTGAAAAACCACTTTTCGCACTTGTGTTAGTGTTGAAAAACCACTTTTCGCACTCGTGTTGGTGCAGGAAACCACTTTTGCACTTGTATTAGTGTGGAAAAAACACTTTTTGCACTTGTGATAGTGTTGAAAAACCAGTTTTCGCACTTGTGTTAGTGTTGAAAAACCACTTTTCGCACTTGTGTTGGTGCAGGTTTTTGCACTTGTGTTAGTGTTGAAAAACCACTTTTCGCACTTGTGTTGGTGCAGGAAACAACTATTGCACTTGTATTAGTGTGGAAAAACCACTTTTCGCACTTGTGTTAGTGTTGAAAAACCACTTTTCGCACTTGTGTTAGTGTTGAAAAACCACTTTTCGCACTTGTGTTGGTGCAAGAAACCACTTTTGCACTTGTATTAGTGTGGAAAAAACACTTTTTGCACTTGTGATAGTGTTGAAAAACCAGTTTTCGCACTTGTGTTAGTGTTGAAAAACCACTTTTCGCACTTGTGCTAGTGTTGAAAAACCACTTTTCGCACTTGTGTTGGTGCAGGAAACCACTTTTGCACTTGTATTCGTGTGGAAAAACCACTTTTCGCACTTGTGTTCGTGTTGAAAAACCACTTTTCGCACTTGTGTTAGTGTTGAAAAACCACTTTTCGCACTTGTGTTGGTGCAGGAAACCACTTTTGCACTTGTATTAGTGTGGAAAAAACACTTTTTGCACTTGTGATAGTGCTGAAAAACCACTTTTCGCACTTGTATTAGTGTGGAAAAAACACTTTTCGCACTTGTGTTGGTGCAGGAAACCACTTTTGCACTTGTATTAGTGTGGAAAACCACTTTTCGCACTTGTGTTAGTGTTGAAAAACCACTTTTCGCACTTGTGTTGGTGCAGGAAACCACTTTTGCACTTGTATTAGTGTGGATAAAACACTTTGTGCACTTGTGATAGTGTTGAAAACCCACTTTTGGCACTTGTGATAGTGTTGAAAAACCACTTTTTGCACTTGTGTTAATGTTGAAAAACCACTTTTCGCACTTGTGTTGGTGCAGGAAACCACTTTTGCACTTGTATTAGTGTGGAAAAAACACTTTTTGCACTTGTGATAGTGTTGAAAAACCACTTTTCGCACTTGTGTTAGTGTTGAAAAACCACTTTTCGCACTCGTGTTGGTGCAGGAAACCACTTTTGCACTTGTATTAGTGTGGAAAAAACACTTTTTGCACTTGTGATAGTGTTGAAAAACCAGTTTTCGCACTTGTGTTAGTGTTGAAAAACCACTTTTCGCACTTGTGCTAGTGTTGAAAAACCACTTTTCGCACTTGTGCTAGTGTTGAAAAACCACTTTTCGCACTTGTGTTGGCGCAGGAAACCACTTTTGCACTTGTATTAGTTTGGAAAAAACACTTTTCGCACTTGTGTTAGTGTTGAAAAACCACTTTTCGCACTTGTGTTAGTGTTGAAAAACCACTTTTCGCACTTGTGTTGGTGCAGGAAACCACTTTTGCACTTTTATTAGTGTGGAAAAAACACTTTTTGCACTTGTGATAGTGTTGAAAAACCACTTTTCGCACTTGTGTTAGTGTTGAAAAACCACTTTTCGCACTTGTGTTGGTGCAGGAAACCACTTTTGCACTTGTATTAGTGTGGAAAAACCACTTTTCGCACTTGTGTTTGTATT
Organism: Myxine glutinosa; assembly: GCF_964187855.1. Taxonomy (NCBI): domain Eukaryota; kingdom Metazoa; phylum Chordata; class Myxini; order Myxiniformes; family Myxinidae; genus Myxine; species Myxine glutinosa. The sequence continues at coordinate 197,609 of NW_027616582.1, forward strand.
GAAAAACCACTTTTCGCACTTGTGTTGGTGTTGAAAAACCACATTTCGCACTTGTGTTAGTGTTGAAAAACCACTTTTCGCACTTGTGTTGGTGCAGGAAACCACTTTTGCACTTGTATTAGTGTGGAAAAAACACTTTTTGCACTTGTGATATTGTTGAAAACAACTTTTCGCACTTGTGTTAGTGTTGAAAAACCTCTTTTCGCACTTGTATTGGTGCAGGAAACCACTTTTGCACTTGTATTAGTGTGGAAAAACCACTTTTTGCACTTGTGATAGTGTTGAAAACCCACTTTTCGCACATGTGTTAGTGAAGGAAACCACTTTTCGCACTTGTGTTGGTGCAGGAAACCACTTTTCGCACTTGTGTTGGTGCAGGAAACCACTTTTGCACTTGTATTAGTGTGGAAAAAACACTTTTCGCACTTGTGTTGGTGCAGGAAACCACTTTTGCACTTGTATTAGTGTGGAAAACCACTTTTCGCACTTGTGTTAGTGTTGAAAAACCACTTTTCGCACTTGTGTTGGTGCAGGAAACCACTTTTGCACTTATATTAGTGTGGATAAAACACGTTGTGCACTTGTGATAGTGTTGAAACCCACTTTTTGCACTTGTGATAGTGTTGAAAAACCACTTTTCGCACTTGTGTTAGTGTTGAAAAACCACTTTTCGCACTTGTGTTGGTGCAGGAAACCACTTTTGCACTTGTATTAGTGTGGAAAAACCACTTTTCGCACTTGTGTTTGTATTGAAAAACCACTTTTCGCACTTGTGTTGGTGTTGAAAAACCACATTTCGCACTTGTGTTAGTGTTGAAAAACCACTTTTCGCACTTGTGTTGGTGCAGGAAACCACTTTTGCACTTGTATTAGTGTGGAAAAAACACTTTTTGCACTTGTGATATTGTTGAAAACAACTTTTCGCACTTGTGTTAGTGTTGAAAAACCTCTTTTCGCACTTGTATTGGTGCAGGAAACCACTTTTGCACTTGTATTAGTGTGGAAAAACCACTTTTTGCACTTGTGATAGTGTTGAAAACCCACTTTTCGCACATGTGTTAGTGAAGGAAACCACTTTTCGCACTTGTGTTGGTGCAGGAAACCACTTTTCGCACTTGTGTTGGTGCAGGAAACCACTTTTGCACTTGTATTAGTGTGGAAAAAACACTTTTCGCACTTGTGTTGGTGCAGGAAACCACTTTTGCACTTGTATTAGTGTGGAAAACCACTTTTCGCACTTGTGTTAGTGTTGAAAAACCACTTTTCGCACTTGTGTTGGTGCAGGAAACCACTTTTGCACTTATATTAGTGTGGATAAAACACTTTGTGCACTTGTGATAGTGTTGAAACCCACTTTTGGCACTTGTGATAGTGTTGAAAAACCACTTTTTGCACTTGTGTTAGTGTTGAAAAACCAGTTTTCGCACTTGTGTTGGTGCAGGAAACCACTTTTGCACTTGTATTAGTGTGGAAAAACCACTTTTGGCACTTGTGTTTGTGTTGAAAAACCACTTTTCGCACTTGTGTTAGTGTTGAAAAACTACTTTTCGCACTTGTGTTAGTGTTGAAAATCCACATTTTGCACTTGTGTTGGTGCAGGAAACCACTTTTGCACTTGTATTAGTGTGGAAAAATCACTTTTCGCACTTGTGTTAGTGTTGAAAAACCACTTTTCGCACTTGTGTTAGTGTTGAAAAACCACTTTTCGCACTTGTGTTGGTGCAGGAAACCACTTTTGCACTTGTATTAGTGTGGAAAAAACACTTTTTGCACTTGTGATAGTGTTGAAAAACCACTTTTCGCACTTGTGTTAGTGTTGAAAAACCACTTTTCGCACTTGTGTTGGTGCAGGAAACCACTTTTGCACTTGTATTAGTGTTGAAAAAACACTTTTTGCACTTGTGATAGTGTTGAAAAACCACTTTTCGCACTTGTGTTAGTGTTGAAAAACCACTTTTCGCACTTGTGTTGGTGCAGGAAACCACTTTTGCACTTGTATTAGTGTGGAAAAACCACTTTTCGCACTTGTGTTCGTGTTGAAAAACCACTTTTCGCACTTGTGTTAGTGTTGAAAAACCACTTTTCGCACTCGTGTTGGTGCAGGAAACCACTTTTGCACTTGTATTAGTGTGGAAAAAACACTTTTTGCACTTGTGATAGTGTTGAAAAACCACTTTTCGCACTTGTGTTAGTGTTGAAAAACCACTTTTCGCACTTGTGTTAGTGCAGGAAACCACTTTTGCACTTGTATTAGTGTGGAAAAAACACTTTTTGAACTTGTGATAGTGTTGAAAAACCACTTTTCGCACTTGTGATAGTGTTGAAAAACCACTTTTCGCACTTGTGTTAGTGTTGAAAAACCACTTTTCGCACTTGTGTTAGTGTTGAAAAACCACTTTTCGCACTTGTGTTAGTGTTGAAAAACCACTTTTTGCACTTGTGTTGGTGCAGGAAACCACTTTTGCACTTGTATTAGTGTGGAAAGAACACTTTTCGCACTTGTGTTAGTGTTGAAAAACCACTTTTCGCACTTGTGTTATTGTTGAAAAACCACTTTTCGCACTTGTGTTGGTGCAGGAAACCACTTTTGCACTTGTATTAGTGTGGAAAGAACACTTTTTGCACTTGTGATAGTGTTGAAAAACCACTTTTCGCACTTGTGTTGGTGCAAGAAACCACTTTTGCACTTGTATTAGTGTGGAAAAACCACTTTTCGCACTTGTATTTGTGTTGAAAAACCACTTTTCGCACTTGTGTTAGTGTTGAAAAACCACTTTTCGCACTCGTGTTGGTGCAGGAAACCACTTTTGCACTTGTATTAGTGTGGAAAAAACACTTTTTGCACTTGTGATAGTGTTGAAAAACCAGTTTTCGCACTTGTGTTAGTGTTGAAAAACCACTTTTCGCACTTGTGTTGGTGCAGGTTTTTGCACTTGTGTTAGTGTTGAAAAACCACTTTTCGCACTTGTGTTGGTGCAGGAAACAACTTTTGCACTTGTATTAGTGTGGAAAAACCACTTTTCGCACTTGTGTTAGTGTTGAAAAACCACTTTTCGCACTTGTGTTAGTGTTGAAAAACCACTTTTCGCACTTGTGTTGGTGCAAGAAACCACTTTTGCACTTGTATTAGTGTGGAAAAACCACTTTTCGCACTTGTGTTTGTGTTGAAAAACCACTTTTCGCACTTGTGTTAGTGTTGAAAAACCACTTTTCGCACTCGTGTTGGTGCAGGAAACCACTTTTGCACTTGTATTAGTGTGGAAAAAACACTTTTTGCACTTGTGATAGTGTTGAAAAACCAGTTTTCGCACTTGTGTTAGTGTTGAAAAACCACTTTTCGCACTTGTGCTAGTGTTGAAAAACCACTTTTCGCACTTGTGTTGGTGCAGGAAACCACTTTTGCACTTGTATTCGTGTGGAAAAACCACTTTTCGCACTTGTGTTCGTGTTGAAAAACCACTTTTCGCACTTGTGTTAGTGTTGAAAAACCACTTTTCGCACTTGTGTTGGTGCAGGAAACCACTTTTGCACTTGTATTAGTGTGGAAAAAACACTTTTTGCACTTGTGATAGTGCTGAAAAACCACTTTTCGCACTTGTATTAGTGTGGAAAAAACACTTTTCGCACTTGTGTTGGTGCAGGAAACCACTTTTGCACTTGTATTAGTGTGGAAAACCACTTTTCGCACTTGTGTTAGTGTTGAAAAACCACTTTTCGCACTTGTGTTGGTGCAGGAAACCACTTTTGCACTTGTATTAGTGTGGATAAAACACTTTGTGCACTTGTGATAGTGTTGAAAACCCACTTTTGGCACTTGTGATAGTGTTGAAAAACCACTTTTTGCACTTGTGTTAATGTTGAAAAACCACTTTTCGCACTTGTGTTGGTGCAGGAAACCACTTTTGCACTTGTATTAGTGTGGAAAAACCACTTTTTGCACTTGTGATAGTGTTGAAAAACCACTTTTCGCACTTGTGTTAGTGTTGAAAAACCACTTTTCGCACTCGTGTTGGTGCAGGAAACCACTTTTGCACTTGTATTAGTGTGGAAAAAACACTTTTTGCACTTGTGATAGTGTTGAAAAACCAGTTTTCGCACTTGTGTTAGTGTTGAAAAACCACTTTTCGCACTTGTGTTGGTGCAAGAAACCACTTTTGCACTTGTATTAGTGTGGAAAAACCACTTTTCGCACTTGTATTTGTGTTGAAAAACCACTTTTCGCACTTGTGTTAGTGTTGAAAAACCACTTTTCGCACTCGTGTTGGTGCAGGAAACCACTTTTGCACTTGTATTAGTGTGGAAAAAACACTTTTTGCACTTGTGATAGTGTTGAAAAACCACTTTTCGCACTCGTGTTGGTGCAGGAAACCACTTTTGCACTTGTATTAGTGTGGAAAAAACACTTTTTGCACTTGTGATAGTGTTGAAAAACCAGTTTTCGCACTTGTGTTAGTGTTGAAAAACCACTTTTCGCACTTGTGTTGGTGCAGGTTTTTGCACTTGTGTTAGTGTTGAAAAACCACTTTTCGCACTTGTGTTGGTGCAGGAAACAACTTTTGCACTTGTATTAGTGTGGAAAAACCACTTTTCGCACTTGTGTTAGTGTTGAAAAACCACTTTTCGCACTTGTGTTAGTGTTGAAAAACCACTTTTCGCACTTGTGTTGGTGCAAGAAACCACTTTTGCACTTGTATTAGTGTGGAAAAACCACTTTTCGCACTTGTGTTTGTGTTGAAAAACCACTTTTCGCACTTGTGTTAGTGTTGAAAAACCACTTTTCGCACTCGTGTTGGTGCAGGAAACCACTTTTGCACTTGTATTAGTGTGGAAAAAACACTTTTTGCACTTGTGATAGTGTTGAAAAACCAGTTTTCGCACTTGTGTTAGTGTTGAAAAACCACTTTTCGCACTTGTGCTAGTGTTGAAAAACCACTTTTCGCACTTGTGTTGGGTGCAGGAAACCACTTTTGCACTTGTATTCGTGTGGAAAAACCACTTTTCGCACTTGTGTTCGTGTTGAAAAACCACTTTTCGCACTTGTGTTAGTGTTGAAAAACCACTTTTCGCACTTGTGTTGGTGCAGGAAACCACTTTTGCACTTGTATTAGTGTGGAAAAAACACTTTTTGCACTTGTGATAGTGCTGAAAAACCACTTTTCGCACTTGTATTAGTGTGGAAAAAACACTTTTCGCACTTGTGTTGGTGCAGGAAACCACTTTTGCACTTGTATTAGTGTGGAAAACCACTTTTCGCACTTGTATTAGTGTTGAAAAACCACTTTTCGCACTTGTGTTGGTGCAGGAAACCACTTTTGCACTTGTATTAGTGTGGAAAAACCACTTTTCGCACTTGTGTTAGTATTGAAAAACCACTTTTCGCACTTGTGTTGGTGTTGAAAAACCACATTTCGCACTTGTGTTAGTGTTGAAAAACCACTTTTCGCACTTGTGTTGGTGCAGGAAACCACTTTTGCACTTGTATTAGTGTGGAAAAAAACACTTTTTGCACTTGTGATAGTGTTGAAAACAACTTTTCGCACTTGTGTTAGTGTTGAAAAACCTCTTTTCGCACTTGTATTGGTGCAGGAAACCACTTTTGCACTTGTATTAGTGTGGAAAAACCACATTTGCACTTGTGATAGTGTTGAAAACCCACTTTTCGCACATGTGTTAGTGAAGGAAACCACTTTTCGCACTTGTGTTGGTGCAGGAAACCACTTTTGCAATTGTATTAGTGTGGAAAAAACACTTTTTGCACTTGTGATAGTGTTGAAAAACCACTTTTCGCACTTGTGTTAGTGTTGAAAATCCACTTTTCGCACTTGTGTTGGTGCAGGAAACCACTTTTGCACTTGTATTAGTGTGGAAAAAACACTTTTGCACTTGTGATAGTGTTGAAAAACCACTTTTCGCACTTGTGTTAGTGTTGAAAAACCACTTTCCGCACTTGTGTTGGTGCAGGAAACCACTTTTGCACTTGTATTAGTGTGGAAAAAACACTTTTTGCACTTGTGATAGTGTTGAAAAACCACTTTTCGCACTTGTGTTAGTGTTGAAAAACCACTTTTCGCACTTGTGTTGGTGCAGGAAACCACTTTTGCACTTGTATTAGTGTGGAAAAACCACTTTTCGCACTTGTGTTAGTGTTGAAAAACCACTTTTCGCACTTGTGTTAGTGTTGAAAAACCACCTTTTGCACCTGTGTTGGTGCAGGAAACCACTTTTGCACTTGTGTTAGTGTGGAAAAAACACTTTTTGCACTTGTGATAGTGTTGAAAAACCACTTTTCGCACTTGTGTTAGTGTTGAAAAACCACTTTTTGCACTTGTGTTGGTGCAGGAAACCACTTTTGCACTTGTATTAGTGTGGAAAAACCACTTTTCGCACTTGTGTTAGTGTTGAAAAACCACTTTTCGCACTTGTGTTAGTGTTGAAAAACCACTTTTCGCACTTGTGTTAGTGTTGAAAAACCACTTTTCGCACTTGTGTTGGTGCAGGAAACCACTTTTGCACTTCTATCAGTGTGGAAAAAACACTTTTTGCCCTTGTGATAGTGTTGAAAAACCACTTTTCGCACTTGTGTTAGTGTTGAAAAACTACTTTTTGCACTTGTCTTTGTGCAGGAAACCACTTTTGCACTTGTATTAGTGTGGAAAAACCACTTTTCGCACTTGTGTTAGTGTTGAAAAACCACTTTTCGCACTTGTGTTAGTGTTGAAAAACCACTTTTTGCACTTGTGTTAGTGTTGAAAAACCACTTTTGGCACTTGTGTTGGTGCAGGAAACCACTTTTGCACTTGTATTAGTGTGGAAAAAACACTTTTCGCACTTGTGTTAGTGTTGAAAAACCACTTTTCGCACTTGTGTTAGTGTTGAAAAACCACTTTTCGCACTTGTGTTGGTGCAGGAAACCACTTTTGCACTTGTATTAGTGTGGAAAAAACACTTTTTGCACTTGTGATAGTGCTGAAAAACCACTTTTCGCGCTTGTGTTGGTGCAGGAAACCACTTTTGCACTTGTATTAGTGTGGAAAAAACACTTTTCGCACATGTGTTGGTGCAGGAAACCACTTTTGCACTTGTATTAGTGTGGAAAACCACTTTTCGCACTTGTGTTAGTGTTGAAAAACCACTTTTCGCACTTGTGTTGGTGCAGGAAACCACTTTTGCACTTGTATTAGTGTGGATAAAACACTTTGTGCACTTGTGATAGTGTTGAAAACCCACTTTTGGCACTTGTGATAGTGTTGAAAAACCACTTTTTGCACTTGTGTTAATGTTGAAAAACCACTTTTCGCACTTGTGTTGGTGCAGGAAACCACTTTTGCACTTGTATTAGTGTGGAAAAACCACTTTTGGCACTTGTGTTAGTGTTGAAAAACCACTTTTCGCACTTGTGTTAGTGTTGAAAAACCACTTTTCGCACTTGTGTTGGTGCAGGAAACCACATTTGCACTTGTATTAGTGTGGAAAAATCACTTTTCGCACTTGTGTTAGTGTTGAAAAACCACTTTTCGCACTTGTGTTAGTGTTGAAAAACCACTTTTCGCACTTGTGTTGGTGCAGGAAACCACTTTTGCACTTGTATTAGTGTGGAAAAAACACTTTTTGCACTTGTGATAGTGTTGAAAAACCACTTTTCGCACTTGTGTTAGTGTTGAAAAACCACTTTTCGCACTTGTGTTGGTGCAGGAAACCACTTTTGCACTTGTATTAGTGTTGAAAAAACACTTTTTGCACTTGTGATAGTGTTGAAAAACCACTTTTCGCACTTGTGTTAGTGTTGAAAAACCACTTTTCGCACTTGTGTTGGTGCAGGAAACAACTTTTGCACTTGTATTAGTGTGGAAAAACCACTTTTCGCACTTGTGTTAGTGTTGAAAAACCACTTTTCGCACTTGTGTTAGTGTTGAAAAACCACTTTTCGCACTTGTGTTGGTGCAAGAAACCACTTTTGCACTTGTATTAGTGTGGAAAAACCACTTTTCGCACTTGTATTTGTGTTGAAAAACCACTTTTTGCACTTGTGTTAGTGTTGAAAAACCACTTTTCGCACTCGTGTTGGTGCAGGAAACCACTTTTGCACTATTATTAGTGTGGAAAAAACACTTTTTGCACTTGTGATAGTGTTGAAAAACCAGTTTTCGCACTTGTGTTAGTGTTGAAAAACCACTTTTCGCACTTGTGCTAGTGTTGAAAAACCACTTTTCGCACTTGTGTTGGCGCAGGAAACCACTTTTGCACTTGTATTAGTGTGGAAAAAACACTTTTCGCACTTGTGTTAGTGTTGAAAAACCACTTTTCGCACTTGTGTTAGTGTTGAAAAACCATTTTTCGCACTTGTGTTCGTGTTGAAAAACCACTTTTCGCACTTGTGTTGGTGCAGGAAACCACTTTTGCACTTTTATTAGTGTGGAAAAAACACTTTTTGCACTTGTGATAGTGTTGAAAAACCACTTTTCGCACTTGTGTTAGTGTTGAAAAACCACTTTTCGCACTTGTGTTGGTGCAGGAAACCACTTTTGCACTTGTATTCGTGTGGAAAAACCAGTTTTCGCACTTGTGTTAGTTTTGAAAAACCACTTTTCGCACTTGTGTTAGTGTTGAAAAACCACTTTTCGCACTTGTGTTAGTGTTGAAAAACCACTTTTCGCACTTGTGTTGGTGCAGGAAACCACTTTTGCACTTGTATTAGTGTGGAAAAAAACACTTTTTGCACTTGTGATAGTGTTGAAAACAACTTTTCGCACTTGTGTTAGTGTTGAAAAACCTCTTTTCGCTCTTGTATTGGTGCAGGAAACCACTTTTGCACTTGTATTAGTGTGGAAAAACCACATTTGCACTTGTGATAGTGTTGAAAACCCACTTTTCGCACATGTGTTAGTGAAGGAAACCACTTTTCGCACTTGTGTTGGTGCAGGAAACCACTTTTGCAATTGTATTAGTGTGGAAAAAACACTTTTTGCACTTGTGATAGTGTTGAAAAACCACTTTTCGCACTTGTGTTAGTGTTGAAAAACCACTTTTCGCACTTGTGTTGGTGCAGGAAACCACTTTTGCACTTGTATTAGTGTGGAAAAACCACTTTTGCACTTGTGTTAGTGTGGAAAAAACACTTTTTGCACTTGTGATAGTGTTGAAAAACCACTTTTCGCACTTGTGTTGGTGCAGGAAACCACTTTTGCACTTGTGTTAGTGTGGAAAAAACACTTTTTGCACTTGTGATAGTGTTGAAAAACCACTTTTCGCACTTGTGTTAGTGTTGAAAAACCACTTTTTGCACTTGTGTTGGTGCAGGAAACCACTTTTGCACTTGTATTAGTGTGGAAAAACCACTTTTCGCACTTGTGTTAGTGTTGAAAAACCACTTTTCGCACTTGTGTTAGTGTTGAAAAACCACTTTTCGCACTTGTGTTAGTGTTGAAAAACCACTTTTCGCACTTGTGTTGGTGCAGGAAACCACTTTTGCACTTCTATCAGTGTGGAAAAAACACTTTTTGCCCTTGTGATAGTGTTGAAAAACCACTTTTCGCACTTGTGTTAGTGTTGAAAAACTACTTTTTGCACTTGTCTTTGTGCAGGAAACCACTTTTGCACTTGTATTAGTGTGGAAAAACCACTTTTCGCACTTGTGTTAGTGTTGAAAAACCACTTTTCGCACCTGTGTTAGTGTTGAAAAACCACTTTTTGCACTTGTGTTAGTGTTGAAAAACCACTTTTGGCACTTGTGTTGGTGCAGGAAACCACTTTTGCACTTGTATTAGTGTGGAAAAAACACTTTTCGCACTTGTGTTAGTGTTGAAAAACCACTTTTCGCACTTGTGTTAGTGTTGAAAAACCACTTTTCGCACTTGTGTTGGTGCAGGAAACCACTTTTGCACTTGTATTAGTGTGGAAAAAACACTTTTTGCACTTGTGATAGTGCTGAAAAACCACTTTTCGCACTTGTGTTGGTGCAGGAAACCACTTTTGCACTTGTATTAGTGTGGAAAAAACACTTTTCGCACTTGTGTTGGTGCAGGAAACCACTTTTGCACTTGTATTAGTGTGGAAAACCACTTTTCGCACTTGTGTTAGTGTTGAAAAACCACTTTTCGCACTTGTGTTGGTGCAGGAAACCACTTTTGCACTTGTATTAGTGTGGATAAAACACTTTGTGCACTTGTGATAGTGTTGAAAACCCACTTTTGGCACTTGTGATAGTGTTGAAAAACCACTTTTTGCACTTGTGTTAATGTTGAAAAACCACTTTTCGCACTTGTGTTGGTGCAGGAAACCACTTTTGCACTTGTATTAGTGTGGAAAACCCACTTTTGGCACTTGTGTTAGTGTTGAAAAACCACTTTTCGCACTTGTGTTAGTGTTGAAAAACCACTTTTCGCACTTGTGTTAGTGTTGAAAATCCACTTTTCGCACTTGTGTTGGTGCAGGAAACCACATTTGCACTTGTATTAGTGTGGAAAAATCACTTTTCGCACTTGTGTTAGTGTTGAAAAACCACTTTTCGCACTTGTGTTAGTGTTGAAAAACCACTTTTCGCACTTGTGTTGGTGCAGGAAACCACTTTTGCACTTGTATTAGTGTGAAAAAAACACTTTTTGCACTTGTGATAGTGTTGAAAAACCACTTTTCGCACTTGTGTTAGTGTTGAAAAACCACTTTTCGCACTTGTGTTGGTGCAGGAAACCACTTTTGCACTTGTATTAGTGTTGAAAAAACACTTTTTGCACTTGTGATAGTGTTGAAAAACCACTTTTCGCACTTGTGTTAGTGTTGAAAAACCACTTTTCGCACTTGTGTTGGTGCAGGAAACCACTTTTGCACTTGTATTAGTGTGGAAAAAACACTTTTTGCACTTGTGATAGTGTTGAAAAACCAGTTTTCGCACTTGTGTTAGTGTTGAAAAACCACTTTTCGCACTTGTGCTAGTGTTGAAAAACCACTTTTCGCACTTGTGTTGGCGCAGGAAACCACTTTTGCACTTGTATTAGTGTGGAAAAAACACTTTTCGCACTTGTGTTAGTGTTGAAAAACCACTTTTCGCACTTGTGTTAGTGTTGAAAAACCACTTTTCGCACTTGTGTTGGTGCAGGAAACCACTTTTGCACTTTTATTAGTGTGGAAAAAACACTTTTTGCACTTGTGATAGTGTTGAAAAACCACTTTTCGCACTTGTGTTAGTGTTGAAAAACCACTTTTCGCACTTGTGTTGGTGCAGGAAACCACTTTTGCACTTGTATTAGTGTGGAAAAACCACTTTTCGCACTTGTGTTTGTATTGAAAAACCACTTTTCGCACTTGTGTTGGTGTTGAAAAACCACATTTCGCACTTGTGTTAGTGTTGAAAAACCACTTTTCGCACTTGTGTTGGTGCAGGAAACCACTTTTGCACTTGTATTAGTGTGGAAAAAACACTTTTTGCACTTGTGATATTGTTGAAAACAACTTTTCGCACTTGTGTTAGTGTTGAAAAACCTCTTTTCGCACTTGTATTGGTGCAGGAAACCACTTTTGCACTTGTATTAGTGTGGAAAAACCACTTTTTGCACTTGTGATAGTGTTGAAAACCCACTTTTCGCACATGTGTTAGTGAAGGAAACCACTTTTCGCACTTGTGTTGGTGCAGGAAACCACTTTTGCAATTGTATTAGTGTGGAAAAAACACTTTTTGCACTTGTGATAGTGTTGAAAAACCACTTTTCGCACTTGTGTTAGTGTTGAAAATCCACTTTTCGCACTTGTGTTGGTGCAGGAAACCACATTTGCACTTGTATTAGTGTTAAAAAAACACTTTTGCACTTGTGATAGTGTTGAAAAACCACTTTTCGCACTTGTGTTAGTGTTGAAAAACCACTTTTCGCACTTGTGTTGGTGCAGGAAACCACTTTTGCACTTGTGTTAGTGTGGAAAAAACACTTTTTGCACTTGTGATAGTGTTGAAAAACCACTTTTCGCACTTGTGTTAGTGTTGAAAAACCACTTTTTGCACTTGTGTTGGTGCAGGAAACTACTTTTGCACTTGTATTAGTGTGGAAAAACCACTTTTCGCACTTGTGTTAGTGTTGAAAAACCACTTTTCGCACTTGTGTTAGTGTTGAAAAACCACTTTTCGCACTTGTGTTAGTGTTGAAAAACCACTTTTCGCACTTGTGTTGGTGCAGGAAACCACTTTTGCACTTCTATTAGTGTGGAAAAAACACTTTTTGCCCTTGTGATAGTGTTGAAAAACCACTTTTCGCACTTGTGTTAGTGTTGAAAAACTACTTTTCGCACTTGTCTTTGTGCAGGAAACCACTTTTGCACTTGTATTAGTGTGGAAAAACCACTTTTCGCACTTGTGTTAGTGTTGAAAAACCACTTTTCACACTTGTGTTAGTGTTGAAAAACCACTTTTTGCACTTGTATTAGTGTTGAAAAACCACTTTTGGCACTTGTGTAGGTGCAGGAAACCACTTTTGCACTTGTATTAGTGTGGAAAAAACACTTTTCGCACTTGTGTTAGTGTTGAAAAACCACTTTTCGCACTTGTGTTAGTGTTGAAAAAACACTTTTCGCACTTGTGTTGGTGCAGGAAACCACTTTTGCACTTGTATTAGTGTGGAAAAAACACTTTTTGCACTTGTGATAGTGCTGAAAAACCACTTTTCGCACTTGTGTTGGTGCAGGAAACCACTTTTGCACTTGTATTAGTGTGGAAAAAACACTTTTCGCACTTGTGTTGGTGCAGGAAACCACTTTTGCACTTGTATTAGTGTGGAAAACCACTTTTCGCACTTGTGTTAGTGTTGAAAAACCACTTTTCGCACTTGTGTTGGTGCAGGAAACCACTTTTGCACTTGTATTAGTGTGGATAAAACACTTTGTGCACTTGTGATAGTGTTGAAACCCACTTTTGGCACTTGTGATAGTGTTGAAAAACCACTTTTTGCACTTGTGTTAGTGTTGAAAAACCAGTTTTCGCACTTGTGTTGGTGCAGGAAACCACTTTTGCACTTGTATTAGTGTGGAAAAACCACTTTTGGCACTTGTGTTAGTGTTGAAAAACCACTTTTCGCACTTGTGTTAGTGTTGAAAAACTACTTTTCGCACTTGTGTTAGTGTTGAAAATCCACATTTTGCACTTGTGTTGGTGCAGGAAACCACTTTTGCACTTGTATTAGTGTGGAAAAATCACTTTTCGCACTTGTGTTAGTGTTGAAAAACCACTTTTCGCACTTGTGTTAGTGTTGAAAAACCACTTTTCGCACTTGTGTTGGTGCAGGAAACCACTTTTGCACTTGTATTAGTGTGGAAAAAACACTTTTTGCACTTGTGATAGTGTTGAAAAACCACTTTTCGCACTTGTGTTAGTGTTGAAAAACCACTTTTCGCACTTGTGTTGGTGCAGGAAACCACTTTTGCACTTGTATTAGTGTTGAAAAAACACTTTTTGCACTTGTGATAGTGTTGAAAAACCACTTTTCGCACTTGTGTTAGTGTTGAAAAACCACTTTTCGCACTTGTGTTGGTGCAGGAAACCACTTTTGCACTTGTATTAGTGTGGAAAAACCACTTTTCGCACTTGTGTTCGTGTTGAAAAACCACTTTTCGCACTTGTGTTAGTGTTGAAAAACCACTTTTCGCACTCGTGTTGGTGCAGGAAACCACTTTTGCACTTGTATTAGTGTGGAAAAAACACTTTTTGCACTTGTGATAGTGTTGAAAAACCACTTTTTGCACTTGTGTTAGTGTTGAAAAACCACTTTTCGCACTTGTGTTAGTGCAGGAAACCACTTTTGCACTTGTATTAGTGTGGGAAAAACACTTTTTGAACTTGTGATAGTGTTGAAAAACCACTTTTCGCACTTGTGATAGTGTTGAAAAACCACTTTTCGCACTTGTGTTAGTGTTGAAAAACCACTTTTCGCACTTGTGTTAGTGTTGAAAAACCACTTTTCGCACTTGTGTTAGTGTTGAAAAACCACTTTTCGCACTTGTGTTGGTGCAGGAAACCACTTTTGCACTTCTATCAGTGTGGAAAAAACACTTTTTGCCCTTGTGATAGTGTTGAAAAACCACTTTTCGCACTTGTGTTAGTGTTGAAAAACTACTTTTTGCACTTGTCTTTGTGCAGGAAACCACTTTTGCACTTGTATTAGTGTGGAAAAACCACTTTTCGCACTTGTGTTAGTGTTGAAAAACCACTTTTCGCACTTGTGTTAGTGTTGAAAAACCACTTTTTGCACTTGTGTTAGTGTTGAAAAACCTCTTTTCGCACTTGTATTGGTGCAGGAAACCACTTTTGCACTTGTATTAGTGTGGAAAAACCACTTTTTGCACTTGTGATAGTGTTGAAAACCCACTTTTCGCACATGTGTTAGTGAAGGAAACCACTTTTCGCACTTGTGTTGGTGCAGGAAACCACTTTTGCAATTGTATTAGTGTGGAAAAAACACTTTTTGCACTTGTGATAGTGTTGAAAAACCACTTTTCGCACTTGTGTTAGTGTTGAAAATCCACTTTTCGCACTTGTGTTGGTGCAGGAAACCACATTTGCACTTGTATTAGTGTTAAAAAAACACTTTTGCACTTGTGATAGTGTTGAAAAACCACTTTTCGCACTTGTGTTAGTGTTGAAAAACCACTTTTCGCACTTGTGTTGGTGCAGGAAACCACTTTTGCACTTGTGTTAGTGTGGAAAAAACACTTTTTGCACTTGTGATAGTGTTGAAAAACCACTTTTCGCACTTGTGTTAGTGTTGAAAAACCACTTTTTGCACTTGTGTTGGTGCAGGAAACTACTTTTGCACTTGTATTAGTGTGGAAAAACCACTTTTCGCACTTGTGTTAGTGTTGAAAAACCACTTTTCGCACTTGTGTTAGTGTTGAAAAACCACTTTTCGCACTTGTGTTAGTGTTGAAAAACCACTTTTCGCACTTGTGTTGGTGCAGGAAACCACTTTTGCACTTCTATTAGTGTGGAAAAAACACTTTTTGCCCTTGTGATAGTGTTGAAAAACCACTTTTCGCACTTGTGTTAGTGTTGAAAAACTACTTTTCGCACTTGTCTTCGTGCAGGAAACCACTTTTGCACTTGTATTAGTGTGGAAAAACCACTTTTCGCACTTGTGTTAGTGTTGAAAAACCACTTTTCACACTTGTGTTAGTGTTGAAAAACCACTTTTTGCACTTGTATTAGTGTTGAAAAACCACTTTTGGCACTTGTGTAGGTGCAGGAAACCACTTTTGCACTTGTATTAGTGTGGAAAAAACACTTTTCGCACTTGTGTTAGTGTTGAAAAACCACTTTTCGCACTTGTGTTAGTGTTGAAAAAACACTTTTCGCACTTGTGTTGGTGCAGGAAACCACTTTTGCACTTGTATTAGTGTGGAAAAAACACTTTTTGCACTTGTGATAGTGCTGAAAAACCACTTTTCGCACTTGTGTTGGTGCAGGAAACCACTTTTGCACTTGTATTAGTGTGGAAAAAACACTTTTCGCACTTGTGTTGGTGCAGGAAACCACTTTTGCACTTGTATTAGTGTGGAAAACCACTTTTCGCACTTGTGTTAGTGTTGAAAAACCACTTTTCGCACTTGTGTTGGTGCAGGAAACCACTTTTGCACTTGTATTAGTGTGGATAAAACACTTTGTGCACTTGTGATAGTGTTGAAACCCACTTTTGGCACTTGTGATAGTGTTGAAAAACCACTTTTTGCACTTGTGTTAGTGTTGAAAAACCAGTTTTCGCACTTGTGTTGGTGCAGGAAACCACTTTTGCACTTGTATTAGTGTGGAAAAACCACTTTTGGCACTTGTGTTAGTGTTGAAAAACCACTTTTCGCACTTGTGTTAGTGTTGAAAAACTACTTTTCGCACTTGTGTTAGTGTTGAAAATCCACATTTTGCACTTGTGTTGGTGCAGGAAACCACTTTTGCACTTGTATTAGTGTGGAAAAATCACTTTTCGCACTTGTGTTAGTGTTGAAAAACCACTTTTCGCACTTGTGTTAGTGTTGAAAAACCACTTTTCGCACTTGTGTTGGTGCAGGAAACCACTTTTGCACTTGTATTAGTGTGGAAAAAACACTTTTTGCACTTGTGATAGTGTTGAAAAACCACTTTTCGCACTTGTGTTAGTGTTGAAAAACCACTTTTCGCACTTGTGTTGGTGCAGGAAACCACTTTTGCACTTGTATTAGTGTTGAAAAAACACTTTTTGCACTTGTGATAGTGTTGAAAAACCACTTTTCGCACTTGTGTTAGTGTTGAAAAACCACTTTTCGCACTTGTGTTGGTGCAGGAAACCACTTTTGCACTTGTATTAGTGTGGAAAAACCACTTTTCGCACTTGTGTTCGTGTTGAAAAACCACTTTTCGCACTTGTGTTAGTGTTGAAAAACCACTTTTCGCACTCGTGTTGGTGCAGGAAACCACTTTTGCACTTGTATTAGTGTGGAAAAAACACTTTTTGCACTTGTGATAGTGTTGAAAAACCACTTTTTGCACTTGTGTTAGTGTTGAAAAACCACTTTTCGCACTTGTGTTAGTGCAGGAAACCACTTTTGCACTTGTATTAGTGTGGGAAAAACACTTTTTGAACTTGTGATAGTGTTGAAAAACCACTTTTCGCACTTGTGATAGTGTTGAAAAACCACTTTTCGCACTTGTGTTAGTGTTGAAAAACCACTTTTCGCACTTGTGTTAGTGTTGAAAAACCACTTTTCGCACTTGTGTTAGTGTTGAAAAACCACTTTTCGCACTTGTGTTGGTGCAGGAAACCACTTTTGCACTTCTATCAGTGTGGAAAAAACACTTTTTGCCCTTGTGATAGTGTTGAAAAACCACTTTTCGCACTTGTGTTAGTGTTGAAAAACTACTTTTTGCACTTGTCTTTGTGCAGGAAACCACTTTTGCACTTGTATTAGTGTGGAAAAACCACTTTTCGCACTTGTGTTAGTGTTGAAAAACCACTTTTCGCACTTGTGTTAGTGTTGAAAAACCACTTTTTGCACTTGTGTTAGTGTTGAAAAACCACTTTTGGCACTTGTGTTGGTGCAGGAAACCACTTTTGCACTTGTATTAGTGTGGAAAAAACACTTTTCGCACTTGTGTTAGTGTTGAAAAACCACTTTTCGCACTTGTGTTAGTGTTGAAAAACCACTTTTCGCACTTGTGTTGGTGCAGGAAACCACTTTTGCACTTGTATTAGTGTGGAAAAAACACTTTTTGCACTTGTGATAGTGCTGAAAAACCACTTTTCGCACTTGTGTTGGTGCAGGAAACCACTTTTGCACTTGTATTAGTGTGGAAAAAACACTTTTCGCACTTGTGTTGGTGCAGGAAACCACTTTTGCACTTGTATTAGTGTGGAAAACCACTTTTCGCACTTGTGTTAGTGTTGAAAAACCACTTTTCGCACTTGTGTTGGTGCAGGAAACCACTTTTGCACTTGTATTAGTGTGGATAAAACACTTTGTGCACTTGTGATAGTGTTGAAAACCCACTTTTGGCACTTGTGATAGTGTTGAAAAACCACTTTTTGCACTTGTGTTAATGTTGAAAAACCACTTTTCGCACTTGTGTTGGTGCAGGAAACCACTTTTGCACTTGTATTAGTGTGGAAAACCCACTTTTGGCACTTGTGTTAGTGTTGAAAAACCACTTTTCGCACTTGTGTTAGTGTTGAAAAACCACTTTTCGCACTTGTGTTAGTGTTGAAAATCCACTTTTCGCACTTGTGTTGGTGCAGGAAACCACATTTGCACTTGTATTAGTGTGGAAAAATCACTTTTCGCACTTATGTTAGTGTTGAAAAACCACTTTTCGCACTTGTGTTAGTGTTGAAAAACCACTTTTCGCACTTGTGTTGGTGCAGGAAACCACTTTTGCACTTGTATTAGTGTGAAAAAAACACTTTTTGCACTTGTGATAGTGTTGAAAAACCACTTTTCGCACTTGTGTTAGTGTTGAAAAACCACTTTTCGCACTTGTGTTGGTGCAGGAAACCACTTTTGCACTTGTATTAGTGTTGAAAAAACACTTTTTGCACTTGTGATAGTGTTGAAAAACCACTTTTCGCACTTGTGTTAGTGTTGAAAAACCAATTTTCGCACTTGTGTTGGTGCAGGAAACAACTTTTGCACTTGTATTAGTGTGGAAAAACCACTTTTCGCACTTGTGTTAGTGTTGAAAAACCACTTTTCGCACTTGTGTTAGTGTTGAAAAACCACTTTTCGCACTTGTGTTGGTGCAAGAAACCACTTTTGCACTTGTATTAGTGTGGAAAAACCACTTTTCGCACTTGTATTTGTGTTGAAAAACCACTTTTCGCACTTGTGTTAGTGTTGAAAAACCACTTTTCGCACTCGTGTTGGTGCAGGAAACCACTTTTGCACTTGTATTAGTGTGGAAAAAACACTTTTTGCACTTGTGATAGTGTTGAAAAACCAGTTTTCGCACTTGTGTTAGTGTTGAAAAACCACTTTTCGCACTTGTGCTAGTGTTGAAAAACCACTTTTCGCACTTGTGTTGGCGCAGGAAACCACTTTTGCACTTGTATTAGTGTGGAAAAAACACTTTTCGCACTTGTGTTAGTGTTGAAAAACCACTTTTCGCACTTGTGTTAGTGTTGAAAAACCACTTTTCGCACTTGTGTTGGTGCAGGAAACCACTTTTGCACTTTTATTAGTGTGGAAAAAACACTTTTTGCACTTGTGATAGTGTTGAAAAACCACTTTTCGCACTTGTGTTAGTGTTGAAAAACCACTTTTCGCACTTGTGTTGGTGCAGGAAACCACTTTTGCACTTGTATTAGTGTGGAAAAACCACTTTTCGCACTTGTGTTTGTATTGAAAAACCACTTTTCGCACTTGTGTTGGTGTTGAAAAACCACATTTCGCACTTGTGTTAGTGTTGAAAAACCACTTTTCGCACTTGTGTTGGTGCAGGAAACCACTTTTGCACTTGTATTAGTGTGGAAAAAACACTTTTTGCACTTGTGATATTGTTGAAAACAACTTTTCGCACTTGTGTTAGTGTTGAAAAACCTCTTTTCGCACTTGTATTGGTGCAGGAAACCACTTTTGCACTTGTATTAGTGTGGGAAAAACCACTTTTTGCACTTGTGATAGTGTTGAAAACCCACTTTTCGCACATGTGTTAGTGAAGGAAACCACTTTTCGCACTTGTGTTGGTGCAGGAAACCACTTTTGCAATTGTATTAGTGTGGAAAAAACACTTTTTGCACTTGTGATAGTGTTGAAAAACCACTTTTCGCACTTGTGTTAGTGTTGAAAATCCACTTTTCGCACTTGTGTTGGTGCAGGAAACCACATTTGCACTTGTATTAGTGTTAAAAAAACACTTTTGCACTTGTGATAGTGTTGAAAAACCACTTTTCGCACTTGTGTTAGTGTTGAAAAACCACTTTTCGCACTTGTGTTGGTGCAGGAAACCACTTTTGCACTTGTGTTAGTGTGGAAAAAACACTTTTTGCACTTGTGATAGTGTTGAAAAACCACTTTTCGCACTTGTGTTAGTGTTGAAAAACCACTTTTTGCACTTGTGTTGGTGCAGGAAACTACTTTTGCACTTGTATTAGTGTGGAAAAACCACTTTTCGCACTTGTGTTAGTGTTGAAAAACCACTTTTCGCACTTGTGTTAGTGTTGAAAAACCACTTTTCGCACTTGTGTTAGTGTTGAAAAACCACTTTTCGCACTTGTGTTGGTGCAGGAAACCACTTTTGCACTTCTATTAGTGTGGAAAAAACACTTTTTGCCCTTGTGATAGTGTTGAAAAACCACTTTTCGCACTTGTGTTAGTGTTGAAAAACTACTTTTCGCACTTGTCTTTGTGCAGGAAACCACTTTTGCACTTGTATTAGTGTGGAAAAACCACTTTTCGCACTTGTGTTAGTGTTGAAAAACCACTTTTCACACTTGTGTTAGTGTTGAAAAACCACTTTTTGCACTTGTGTTAGTGTTGAAAAACCACTTTTGGCACTTGTGTAGGTGCAGGAAACCACTTTTGCACTTGTATTAGTGTGGAAAAAACACTTTTCGCACTTGTGTTAGTGTTGAAAAACCACTTTTCGCACTTGTGTTAGTGTTGAAAAAACACTTTTCGCACTTCTGTTGGTGCAGGAAACCACTTTTGCACTTGTATTAGTGTGGAAAAAACACTTTTTGCACTTGTGATAGTGCTGAAAAACCACTTTTCGCACTTGTGTTGGTGCAGGAAACCACTTTTGCACTTGTATTAGTGTGGAAAAAACACTTTTCGCACTTGTGTTGGTGCAGGAAACCACTTTTGCACTTGTATTAGTGTGGAAAACCACTTTTCGCACTTGTGTTAGTGTTGAAAAACCACTTTTCGCACTTGTGTTGGTGCAGGAAACCACTTTTGCACTTGTATTAGTGTGGATAAAACACTTTGTGCACTTGTGATAGTGTTGAAACCCACTTTTGGCACTTGTGATAGTGTTGAAAAACCACTTTTTGCACTTGTGTTAGTGTTGAAAAACCAGTTTTCGCACTTGTGTTGGTGCAGGAAACCACTTTTGCACTTGTATTAGTGTGGAAAAACCACTTTTGGCACTTGTGTTAGTGTTGAAAAACCACTTTTCGCACTTGTGTTAGTGTTGAAAAACTACTTTTCGCACTTGTGTTAGTGTTGAAAATCCACATTTTGCACTTGTGTTGGTGCAGGAAACCACTTTTGCACTTGTATTAGTGTGGAAAAATCACTTTTCGCACTTGTGTTAGTGTTGAAAAACCACTTTTCGCACTTGTGTTAGTGTTGAAAAACCACTTTTCGCACTTGTGTTGGTGCAGGAAACCACTTTTGCACTTGTATTAGTGTGGAAAAAACACTTTTTGCACTTGTGATAGTGTTGAAAAACCACTTTTCGCACTTGTGTTAGTGTTGAAAAACCACTTTTCGCACTTGTGTTGGTGCAGGAAACCACTTTTGCACTTGTATTAGTGTTGAAAAAACACTTTTTGCACTTGTGATAGTGTTGAAAAACCACTTTTCGCACTTGTGTTAGTGTTGAAAAACCACTTTTCGCACTTGTGTTGGTGCAGGAAACCACTTTTGCACTTGTATTAGTGTGGAAAAACCACTTTTCGCACTTGTGTTCGTGTTGAAAAACCACTTTTCGCACTTGTGTTAGTGATGAAAAACCACTTTTCGCACTCGTGTTGGTGCAGGAAACCACTTTTGCACTTGTATTAGTGTGGAAAAAACACTTTTTGCACTTGTGATAGTGTTGAAAAACCACTTTTCGCACTTGTGTTAGTGTTGAAAAACCACTTTTCGCACTTGTGTTAGTGCAGGAAACCACTTTTGCACTTGTATTAGTGTGGAAAAAACACTTTTTGAACTTGTGATAGTGTTGAAAAACCACTTTTCGCACTTGTGATAGTGTTGAAAAACCACTTTTCGCACTTGTGTTAGTGTTGAAAAACCACTTTTCGCACTTGTGTTAGTGTTGAAAAACCACTTTTCGCACTTGTGTTAGTGTTGAAAAACCACTTTTTGCACTTGTGTTGGTGCAGGAAACCACTTTTGCACTTGTATTAGTGTGGAAAGAACACTTTTCGCACTTGTGTTAGTGTTGAAAAACCACTTTTCGCACTTGTGTTATTGTTGAAAAACCACTTTTCGCACTTGTGTTGGTGCAGGAAACCACTTTTGCACTTGTATTAGTGTGGAAAGAACACTTTTTGCACTTGTGATAGTGTTGAAAAACCACTTTTCGCACTTGTGTTGGTGCAGGAAACCACTTTTGCACTTGTATTCGTGTGGAAAAACCACTTTTCGCACTTGTGTTCGTGTTGAAAAACCACTTTTCGCACTTGTGTTAGTGTTGAAAAACCACTTTTCGCACTTGTGTTGGTTCAGGAAACCACTTTTGCACTTGTATTCGTGTGGAAAAACCAGTTTTCGCACTTGTGTTAGTGTTGAAAAACCACTTTTCGCACTTGTGTTAGTGTTGAAAAACCACTTTTCGCACTTGTGTTGGTGCAGGAAACCACTTTTGCACTTGTATTAGTGTGGAAAAAACACTTTTTGCACTTGTGATAGTGTTGAAAAACCACTTTTCGCACTTGTGTTAGTGTTGAAAAACCACTTTTCGCACTTGTGTTGGTGCAGGAAACCACTTTTGCACTTGTATTAATGTGGAAAAAACCACTTTTTGCACTTGTGTTAATGTTGAAAAACCACTTTTCGCACTTGTGTTAGTGTTGAAAAACCACTTTTCGCACTTGTGTTAGTGTTGAAAAACCACTTTTTGCACTTGTGTTGGTGCAGGAAACCACTTTTGCACTTGTATTAGTGTAGAAAAAACACTTTTCGCACTTGTGATAGTGTTGAAAAACCACTTTTCGCACTTGTGTTATTGTTGAAAAACCACTTTTCGCACTTGTGTTGGTGCAGGAAACCACTTTTGCACTTGTATTAGTGTGGAAAAACCACTTTTCGCACTTGTGTTAGTGTTGAAAAACCACTTTTCGGACTTGTGTTAGTGTTGAAAAACCACTTTTCGCACTTGTGTTGGTGCAGGAAACCACTTTTGCACTTGTATTAGTGTGGAAAAAACACTTTTTGCACTTGTGATAGTGTTGAAAAACCAGTTTTCGCACTTGTGTTAGTGTTGAAAAACCACTTTTCACACTTGTGTTAGTGTTGAAAAACCACTTTTCGCACTTGTGTTAGTGCAGGAAACCACTTTTGCACTTGTATTAGTGTGGAAAAACACTTTTTGCACTTGTGTTAGTGTTGAAAAACCACTTTTTGCACTTGTGTTGGTGCAGGAAACCACTTTTGCACTTGTATTAGTGTGGAAAAAACACTTTTTGCACTTGTGATAGTGTTGAAAAACCACTTTTCGCACTTGTGTTAGTGTTGAAAAACCACTTTTCGCACTTGTGTTGGTGCAGGAAACCACTTTTGCACTTGTATTAGTGTGGAAAAAACACTTTTTGCACTTGTGATAGTGTTGAAAAACCACTTTTCGCACTTGTGTTAGTGTTGAAAAACCACTTTTCGCACTTGTGTTGGTGCAGGAAACCACTTTTGCACTTGTATTAATGTGGAAAAACCACTTTTTGCACTTGTGTTAATGTTGAAATCCACTTTTCGCACTTGTGTTAGTGTTGAAAAACCACTTTTCGCACTTGTGTTAGTGTTGAAAAACCACTTTTTGCACTTGTGTTGGTGCAGGAAACCACTTTTGCACTTGTATTAGTGTGGAAAAAACACTTTTTGCACTTGTGATAGTGTTGAAAAACAACTTTACGCACTTGTGTTAGTGTTGAAAAACCTCTTTTCGCACTTGTATTGTTACAGGAAACCACTTTTGCACTTGTATTAGTGTGGAAAAACCACTTTTTGCACTTGTGATAGTGTTGAAAACCCACTTTTCGCACATGTGTTAGTGAAGGAAACCACTTTTCGCACTTGTGTTGGTGCAGGAAACCACTTTTGCAATTGTATTAGTGTGGAAAAAACACTTTTTGCACTTGTGATAGTGTTGAAAAACCACTTTTCGCACTTGTGTGAGTGTTGAAAATCCACTTTTCGCACTTGTGTTGGTGCAGGAAACCACTTTTGCACTTGTATTAGTGTGGAAAAAACACTTTTGCACTTGTGATAGTGTTGAAAAACCACTTTTCACACTTGTGTTAGTGTTGAAAAACCACTTTTCGCACTTGTGTTGGTGCAGGAAACCACTTTTGCACTTGTATTAGTGTGGAAAAAACACTTTTTGCACTTGTGATAGTGTTGAAAAACGACTTTTCGCACTTGTGTTAGTGTTGAAAAACCACTTTTCGCACTTGTGTTGGTGCAGGAAACCACTTTTGCACTTGTATTAGTGTGGAAAAACCACTTTTCGCACTTGTGTTAGTGTTGAAAAACCACTTTTCGCACTTGTGTTAGTGTTGAAAAACCACTTTTTGCACTTGTGTTGGTGCAGGAAACCACTTTTGCACTTCTATTAGTGTGGAAAAAACACTTTTTGCCCTTGTGATAGTGTTGAAAAACCACTTTTCGCACTTGTGTTAGTGTTGAAAAACTACTTTTCGCACTTGTCTTTGTGCAGGAAACCACTTTTGAACTTGTATTAGTGTGGAAAAACCACTTTTCGCACTTGTGTTAGTGTTGAAAAACCACTTTTTGCACTTGTGTTAGTGTTGAAAAACCACTTTTTGCACTTGTGTTAGTGTTGAAAAACCACTTTTGGCACTTGTGTTGGTGCAGGAAACCACTTTTGCACTTGTATTAGTGTGGAAAAAACACTTTTTGCACTTGTGATAGTGCTGAAAAACCACTTTTCGCACTTGTGTTGGTGCAGGAAACCACTTTTTCACTTGTATTAGTGTGGAAAAAACACTTTTTGCACTTGTGATAGTGTTGAAAAACCACTTTTCGCACTTGTGTTAGTGTTGAAAAACCACTTTTCGCACTTGTGTTAGTGTTGAAAAACCACTTTTCGCACTTGTGTTGGTGCAGGAAACCACTTTTGCACTTGTATTAGTGTGGAAAAACACTTTTCGCACTTGTGTTAGTGTTGAAAAACCACTTTTCGCACTTGTGTTGGTGCAGGAAACCACTTTTGCACTTGTATTAGTGTGGAAAAAGCACTTTTTGCACTTGTGATAGTGTTGAAAAACCACTTTTCGCACTTGTGTTAGTGTTGAAAAACCACTTTTCGCACTTGTGTTGGTGCAGGAAACCACTTTTGCACTTGTATTAGTGTGGAAAAAACACTTTTTGCACTTGTGATAGTGTTGAAAAACCACTTTTCGCACTTGTGTTAGTGTTGAAAAACCACTTTTCGCACTTGTGTTGGTGCAGGAAACCACTTTTGCACTTGTATTAATGTGGAAAAACCACTTTTTGCACTTGTGTTAATGTTGAAAAACCACTTTTCGCACTTGTGTTAGTGTTGAAAAACCACTTTTTGCACTTGTGTTGGTGCAGGAAACCACTTTTGCACTTGTATTAGTGTGGAAAAAACACTTTTTGCACTAGTGATAGTGTTGAAAAACCACTTTTCGCACTTGTGTTAGTGTTGAAAATCCACTTTTCGCACTTGTATTGGTACAGGAAACCACTTTTGCACTTGTATTAGTGTGGAAAAACCACTTTTTGCACTTGTGATAGTGTTGAAAACCCACTTTTCGCACATGTGTTAGTGAAGGAAACCACTTTTCGCACTTGTGTTGGTGCAGGAAACCACTTTTGCAATTGTATTAGTGTGGAAAAAACACTTTTTGCACTTGTGATAGTGTTGAATAACCACTTTTCGCACTTGTGTTATTGTTGAAAATCCACTTTTCGCACTTGTGTTGGTGCAGGAAACCACTTTTGCACTTGTATTAGTGTGGAAAAAACACTTTTGCACTTGTGATAGTGTTGAAAAACCACTTTTCACACTTGTGTTAGTGTTGAAAAACCACTTTTCGCACTTGTGTTGGTGCAGGAAACCACTTTTGCACTTGTATTAGTGTGGAAAAAACACTTTTTGCACTTGTGATAGTGTTGAAAAACGACTTTTCGCACTTGTGTTAGTGTTGAAAAACCACTTTTCGCACTTGTGTTGGTGCAGGAAACCACTTTTGCACTTGCATTAGTGTGGAAAAACCACTTTTCGCACTTGTGTTAGTGTTGAAAAACCACTTTTCGCACTTGTGTTAGTGTTGAAAAACCACTTTTTGCACCTGTGTTGGTGCAGGAAACCACTTTTGCACTTGTGTTAGTGTGGAAAAACACTTTTTGCACTTGTGATAGTGTTGAAAAACCACTTTTCGCACTTGTGTTAGTGTTGAAAAACCACTTTTTGCACTTGTGTTGGTGCAGGAAACCACTTTTGCACTTGTATTAGTGTGGAAAAACCACTTTTCGCACTTGTGTTAGTGTTGAAAAACCACTTTTCGCACTTGTGTTAGTGTTGAAAAACCACTTTTCGCACTTGTGTTAGTGTTGAAAAACCACTTTTCGCACTTGTGTTGGTGCAGGAAACCACTTTTGCACTTCTATTAGTGTGGAAAAAACACATTTTGCCCTTGTGATAGTGTTGAAAAACCACTTTTCGCACTTGTGTTAGTGTTGAAAAACTACTTTTCGCACTTGTCTTTGTGCAGGAAACCACTTTTGCACTTGTATTAGTGTGGAAAAACCACTTTTCGCACTTGTGTTAGTGTTGAAAAACCACTTTTCGCACTTGTATTAGTGTGGAAAAACCACTTTTCGCACTTGTGTTAGTGTTGAAAAACCACTTTTCGCACTTGTGTTAGTGTTGAAAAACCACTTTTCGCACTTGTGTTAGTGTTGAAAAACCACTTTTCGCACTTGTGTTGGTGCAGGAAACCACTTTTGCACTTCTATTAGTGTGGAAAAAACACTTTTTGCCCTTGTGATAGTGTTGAAAAACCACTTTTCGCACTTGTGTTAGTGTTGAAAAACTACTTTTCGCACTTGTCTTTGTGCAGGAAACCACTTTTGCACTTGTATTAGTGTGGAAAAACCACTTTTCGCACTTGTGTTAGTGTTGAAAAACCACTTTTCACACTTGTGTTAGTGTTGAAAAAACACTTTTGCACTTGTGATAGTGTTGAAAAACCACTTTTCACACTTGTGTTAGTGTTGAAAAACCACTTTTCGCACTTGTGTTGGTGCAGGAAACCACTTTTGCACTTGTATTAGTGTGGAAAAAACACTTTTTGCACTTGTGATAGTGTTGAAAAACGACTTTTCGCACTTGTGTTAGTGTTGAAAAACCACTTTTCGCACTTGTGTTGGTGCAGGAAACCACTTTTGCACTTGTATTAGTGTGGAAAAACCACTTTTCGCACTTGTGTTAGTGTTGAAAAACCACTTTTCGCACTTGTGTTAGTGTTGAAAAACCACTTTTTGCACTTGTGTTGGTGCAGGAAACCACTTTTGCACTTCTATTAGTGTGGAAAAAACACTTTTTGCCCTTGTGATAGTGTTGAAAAACCACTTTTCGCACTTGTGTTAGTGTTGAAAAACTACTTTTCGCACTTGTCTTTGTGCAGGAAACCACTTTTGAACTTGTATTAGTGTGGAAAAACCACTTTTCGCACTTGTGTTAGTGTTGAAAAACCACTTTTTGCACTTGTGTTAGTGTTGAAAAACCACTTTTTGCACTTGTGTTAGTGTTGAAAAACCACTTTTGGCACTTGTGTTGGTGCAGGAAACCACTTTTGCACTTGTATTAGTGTGGAAAAAACACTTTTTGCACTTGTGATAGTGCTGAAAAACCACTTTTCGCACTTGTGTTGGTGCAGGAAACCACTTTTGCACTTGTATTAGTGTGGAAAAAACACTTTTTGCACTTGTGATAGTGTTGAAAAACCACTTTTCGCACTTGTGTTAGTGTTGAAAAACCACTTTTCGCACTTGTGTTAGTGTTGAAAAACCACTTTTCGCACTTGTGTTGGTGCAGGAAACCACTTTTGCACTTGTATTAGTGTGGAAAAACACTTTTAGCACTTGTGTTAGTGTTGAAAAACCACTTTTCGCACTTGTGTTGGTGCAGGAAACCACTTTTGCACTTGTATTAGTGTGGAAAAAGCACTTTTTGCACTTGTGATAGTGTTGAAAAACCACTTTTCGCACTTGTGTTAGTGTTGAAAAACCACTTTTCGCACTTGTGTTGGTGCAGGAAACCACTTTTGCACTTGTATTAGTGTGGAAAAAACACTTTTTGCACTTGTGATAGTGTTGAAAAACCACTTTTCGCACTTGTGTTAGTGTTGAAAAACCACTTTTCGCACTTGTGTTGGTGCAGGAAACCACTTTTGCACTTGTATTAATGTGGAAAAACCACTTTTTGCACTTGTGTTAATGTTGAAAAACCACTTTCCGCACTTGTGTTAGTGTTGAAAAACCACTTTTTGCACTTGTGTTGGTGCAGGAAACCACTTTTGCACTTGTATTAGTGTGGAAAAAACACTTTTTGCACTAGTGATAGTGTTGAAAAACCACTTTTCGCACTTGTGTTAGTGTTGAAAATCCACTTTTCGCACTTGTATTGGTACAGGAAACCACTTTTGCACTTGTATTAGTGTGTAAAAACCACTTTTTGCACTTGTGATAGTGTTGAAAACCCACTTTTCGCACATGTGTTAGTGAAGGAAACCACTTTTCGCACTTGTGTTGGTGCAGGAAACCACTTTTGCAATTGTATTAGTGTGGAAAAAACACTTTTTGCACTTGTGATAGTGTTGAATAACCACTTTTCGCACTTGTGTTATTGTTGAAAATCCACTTTTCGCACTTGTGTTGGTGCAGGAAACCACTTTTGCACTTGTATTAGTGTGGAAAAAACACTTTTGCACTTGTGATAGTGTTGAAAAACCACTTTTCACACTTGTGTTAGTGTTGAAAAACCACTTTTCGCACTTGTGTTGGTGCAGGAAACCACTTTTGCACTTGTATTAGTGTGGAAAAAACACTTTTTGCACTTGTGATAGTGTTGAAAAACGACTTTTCGCACTTGTGTTAGTGTTGAAAAACCACTTTTCGCACTTGTGTTGGTGCAGGAAACCACTTTTGCACTTGCATTAGTGTGGAAAAACCACTTTTCGCACTTGTGTTAGTGTTGAAAAACCACTTTTCGCACTTGTGTTAGTGTTGAAAAACCACTTTTTGCACCTGTGTTGGTGCAGGAAACCACTTTTGCACTTGTGTTAGTGTGGAAAAACACTTTTTGCACTTGTGATAGTGTTGAAAAACCACTTTTCGCACTTGTGTTAGTGTTGAAAAACCACTTTTTGCACTTGTGTTGGTGCAGGAAACCACTTTTGCACTTGTATTAGTGTGGAAAAACCACTTTTCGCACTTGTGTTAGTGTTGAAAAACCACTTTTCGCACTTGTGTTAGTGTTGAAAAACCACTTTTCGCACTTGTGTTAGTGTTGAAAAACCACTTTTCGCACTTGTGTTGGTGCAGGAAACCACTTTTGCACTTCTATTAGTGTGGAAAAAACACATTTTGCCCTTGTGATAGTGTTGAAAAACCACTTTTCGCACTTGTGTTAGTGTTGAAAAACTACTTTTCGCACTTGTCTTTGTGCAGGAAACCACTTTTGCACTTGTATTAGTGTGGAAAAACCACTTTTCGCACTTGTGTTAGTGTTGAAAAACCACTTTTCGCACTTGTATTAGTGTGGAAAAACCACTTTTCGCACTTGTGTTAGTGTTGAAAAACCACTTTTCGCACTTGTGTTAGTGTTGAAAAACCACTTTTCGCACTTGTGTTAGTGTTGAAAAACCACTTTTCGCACTTGTGTTGGTGCAGGAAACCACTTTTGCACTTCTATTAGTGTGGAAAAAACACTTTTTGCCCTTGTGATAGTGTTGAAAAACCACTTTTCGCACTTGTGTTAGTGTTGAAAAACTACTTTTCGCACTTGTCTTTGTGCAGGAAACCACTTTTGCACTTGTATTAGTGTGGAAAAACCACTTTTCGCACTTGTGTTAGTGTTGAAAAACCACTTTTCACACTTGTGTTAGTGTTGAAAAACCACTTTTTGCACTTGTGTTAGTGTTGAAAAACCACTTTTGGCACTTGTGTAGGTGCAGGAAACCACTTTTGCACTTGTATTAGTGTGGAAAAAACACTTTTCGCACTTGTGTTAGTGTTGAAAAACCACTTTTCGCACTTGTGTTAGTGTTGAAAAAACACTTTTCGCACTTGTGTTGGTGCAGGAAACCACTTTTGCACTTGTATTAGTGTGGAAAAAACACTTTTTGCACTTGTGATAGTGCTGAAAAACCACTTTTCGCACTTGTGTTGGTGCAGGAAACCACTTTTGCACTTGTATTAGTGTGGAAAAAAACACTTTTCGCACTTGTGTTGGTGCAGGAAACCACTTTTGCACTTGTATTAGTGTGGAAAAACCACTTTTGGCACTTGTGTTAGTGTTGAAAAACCACTTTTCGCACTTGTGTTAGTGTTGAAAAACTACTTTTCGCACTTGTGTTAGTGTTGAAAATCCACATTTTGCACTTGTGTTGGTGCAGGAAACCACTTTTGCACTTGCATTAGTGTGGAAAAACCACTTTTCGCACTTGTGTTAGTGTTGAAAAACCACTTTTCGCACTTGTGTTAGTGTTGAAAAACCACTTTTTGCACCTGTGTTGGTGCAGGAAACCACTTTTGCACTTGTGTTAGTGTGGAAAAACACTTTTTGCACTTGTGATAGTGTTGAAAAACCACTTTTCGCACTTGTGTTAGTGTTGAAAAACCACTTTTTGCACTTGTGTTGGTGCAGGAAACCACTTTTGCACTTGTATTAGTGTGGAAAAACCACTTTTCGCACTTGTGTTAGTGTTGAAAAACCACTTTTCGCACTTGTGTTAGTGTTGAAAAACCACTTTTCGCACTTGTGTTAGTGTTGAAAAACCACTTTTCGCACTTGTGTTGGTGCAGGAAACCACTTTTGCACTTCTATTAGTGTGGAAAAAACACATTTTGCCCTTGTGATAGTGTTGAAAAACCACTTTTCGCACTTGTGTTAGTGTTGAAAAACTACTTTTCGCACTTGTCTTTGTGCAGGAAACCACTTTTGCACTTGTATTAGTGTGGAAAAACCACTTTTCGCACTTGTGTTAGTGTTGAAAAACCACTTTTCGCACTTGTATTAGTGTGGAAAAACCACTTTTCGCACTTGTCTTAGTGTTGAAAAACCACTTTTCGCACTTGTGTTAGTGTTGAAAAACCACTTTTCGCACTTGTGTTAGTGTTGAAAAACCACTTTTCGCACTTGTGTTGGTGCAGGAAACCACTTTTGCACTTCTATTAGTGTGGAAAAAACACTTTTTGCCCTTGTGATAGTGTTGAAAAACCACTTTTCGCACTTGTGTTAGTGTTGAAAAACTACTTTTCGCACTTGTCTTTGTGCAGGAAACCACTTTTGCACTTGTATTAGTGTGGAAAAACCACTTTTCGCACTTGTGTTAGTGTTGAAAAACCACTTTTCACACTTGTGTTAGTGTTGAAAAACCACTTTTTGCACTTGTGTTAGTGTTGAAAAACCACTTTTGGCACTTGTGTAGGTGCAGGAAACCACTTTTGCACTTGTATTAGTGTGGAAAAAACACTTTTCGCACTTGTGTTAGTGTTGAAAAACCACTTTTCGCACTTGTGTTAGTGTTGAAAAAACACTTTTCGCACTTGTGTTGGTGCAGGAAACCACTTTTGCACTTGTATTAGTGTGGAAAAAACACTTTTTGCACTTGTGATAGTGCTGAAAAACCACTTTTCGCACTTGTGTTGGTGCAGGAAACCACTTTTGCACTTGTATTAGTGTGGAAAAAAACACTTTTCGCACTTGTGTTGGTGCAGCAAACCACTTTTGCACTTGTATTAGTGTGGAAAAACCACTTTTGGCACTTGTGTTAGTGTTGAAAAACCACTTTTCACACTTGTGTTAGTGTTGAAAAACTACTTTTCGCACTTGTGTTAGTGTTGAAAATCCACATTTTGCACTTGTGTTGGTGCAGGAAACCACTTTTGCACTTGTATTAGTGTGGAAAAATCACTTTTCGCACTTGTGTTAGTGTTGAAAAACCACTTTTCGCACTTGTGTTAGTGTTGAAAAACCACTTTTCGCACTTGTGTTGGTGCAGGAAACCACTTTTGCACTTGTATTAGTGTGGAAAAAACACTTTTTGCACTTGTGATAGTGTTGAAAAACCACTTTTCGCACTTGTGTTAGTGTTGAAAAACCACTTTTCGCACTTGTGTTGGTGCAGGAAACCACTTTTGCACTTGTATTAGTGTGGAAAAACACTTTTCGCACTTGTGTTGGTGCAGGAAACCACTTTTGCACTTGTATTAGTGTGGAAAAATCACTTTTCGCACTTGTGTTAGTGTTGAAAAACCACTTTTCGCACTTGTGTTAGTGTTGAAAAACCACTTTTCGCACTTGTGTTGGTGCAGGAAACCACTTTTGCACTTGTATTAGTGTGGAAAAAACACTTTTTGCACTTGTGATAGTGTTGAAAAACCACTTTTCGCACTTGTGTTAGTGTTGAAAAACCACTTTTCGCACTTGTGTTGGTGCAGGAAACCACTTTTGCACTTGTATTAGTGTGGAAAAAACACTTTTCGCACTTGTGTTGGTGCAGGAAACCACTTTTGCACTTGTATTAGTGTGGAAAAACCACTTTTCGCACTTGTGTTAGTGTTGAAAAACCACTTTTCGCACTTGTATTAGTGTGGAAAAACCACTTTTCGCACTTGTGTTAGTGTTGAAAAACCACTTTTCGCACTTGTGTTAGTGTTGAAAAACCACTTTTCGCACTTGTGTTAGTGTTGAAAAACCACTTTTCGCACTTGTGTTGGTGCAGGAAACCACTTTTGCACTTCTATTAGTGTGGAAAAAACACTTTTTGCCCTTGTGATAGTGTTGAAAAACCACTTTTCGCACTTGTGTTAGTGTTGAAAAACTACTTTTCGCACTTGTCTTTGTGCAGGAAACCACTTTTGCACTTGTATTAGTGTGGAAAAACCACTTTTCGCACTTGTGTTAGTGTTGAAAAACCACTTTTCACACTTGTGTTAGTGTTGAAAAACCACTTTTTGCACTTGTGTTAGTGTTGAAAAACCACTTTTGGCACTTGTGTAGGTGCAGGAAACCACTTTTGCACTTGTATTAGTGTGGAAAAAACACTTTTCGCACTTGTGTTAGTGTTGAAAAACCACTTTTCGCACTTGTGTTAGTGTTGAAAAAACACTTTTCGCACTTGTGTTGGTGCAGGAAACCACTTTTGCACTTGTATTAGTGTGGAAAAAACACTTTTTGCACTTGTGATAGTGCTGAAAAACCACTTTTCGCACTTGTGTTGGTGCAGGAAACCACTTTTGCACTTGTATTAGTGTGGAAAAAAACACTTTTCGCACTTGTGTTGGTGCAGGAAACCACTTTTGCACTTGTATTAGTGTGGAAAAACCACTTTTGGCACTTGTGTTAGTGTTGAAAAACCACTTTTCGCACTTGTGTTAGTGTTGAAAAACTACTTTTCGCACTTGTGTTAGTGTTGAAAATCCACATTTTGCACTTGTGTTGGTGCAGGAAACCACTTTTGCACTTGCATTAGTGTGGAAAAACCACTTTTCGCACTTGTGTTAGTGTTGAAAAACCACTTTTCGCACTTGTGTTAGTGTTGAAAAACCACTTTTTGCACCTGTGTTGGTGCAGGAAACCACTTTTGCACTTGTGTTAGTGTGGAAAAACACTTTTTGCACTTGTGATAGTGTTGAAAAACCACTTTTCGCACTTGTGTTAGTGTTGAAAAACCACTTTTTGCACTTGTGTTGGTGCAGGAAACCACTTTTGCACTTGTATTAGTGTGGAAAAACCACTTTTCGCACTTGTGTTAGTGTTGAAAAACCACTTTTCGCACTTGTGTTAGTGTTGAAAAACCACTTTTCGCACTTGTGTTAGTGTTGAAAAACCACTTTTCGCACTTGTGTTGGTGCAGGAAACCACTTTTGCACTTCTATTAGTGTGGAAAAAACACATTTTGCCCTTGTGATAGTGTTGAAAAACCACTTTTCGCACTTGTGTTAGTGTTGAAAAACTACTTTTCGCACTTGTCTTTGTGCAGGAAACCACTTTTGCACTTGTATTAGTGTGGAAAAACCACTTTTCGCACTTGTGTTAGTGTTGAAAAACCACTTTTCGCACTTGTATTAGTGTGGAAAAACCACTTTTCGCACTTGTCTTAGTGTTGAAAAACCACTTTTCGCACTTGTGTTAGTGTTGAAAAACCACTTTTCGCACTTGTGTTAGTGTTGAAAAACCACTTTTCGCACTTGTGTTGGTGCAGGAAACCACTTTTGCACTTCTATTAGTGTGGAAAAAACACTTTTTGCCCTTGTGATAGTGTTGAAAAACCACTTTTCGCACTTGTGTTAGTGTTGAAAAACTACTTTTCGCACTTGTCTTTGTGCAGGAAACCACTTTTGCACTTGTATTAGTGTGGAAAAACCACTTTTCGCACTTGTGTTAGTGTTGAAAAACCACTTTTCACACTTGTGTTAGTGTTGAAAAACCACTTTTTGCACTTGTGTTAGTGTTGAAAAACCACTTTTGGCACTTGTGTAGGTGCAGGAAACCACTTTTGCACTTGTATTAGTGTGGAAAAAACACTTTTCGCACTTGTGTTAGTGTTGAAAAACCACCTTTCGCACTTGTGTTAGTGTTGAAAAAACACTTTTCGCACTTGTGTTGGTGCAGGAAACCACTTTTGCACTTGTATTAGTGTGGAAAAAACACTTTTTGCACTTGTGATAGTGCTGAAAAACCACTTTTCGCACTTGTGTTGGTGCAGGAAACCACTTTTGCACTTGTATTAGTGTGGAAAAAAACACTTTTCGCACTTGTGTTGGTGCAGGAAACCACTTTTGCACTTGTATTAGTGTGGAAAAACCACTTTTGGCACTTGTGTTAGTGTTGAAAAACCACTTTTCACACTTGTGTTAGTGTTGAAAAACTACTTTTCGCACTTGTGTTAGTGTTGAAAATCCACATTTTGCACTTGTGTTGGTGCAGGAAACCACTTTTGCACTTGTATTAGTGTGGAAAAATCACTTTTCGCACTTGTGTTAGTGTTGAAAAACCACTTTTCGCACTTGTGTTAGTGTTGAAAAACCACTTTTCGCACTTGTGTTGGTGCAGGAAACCACTTTTGCACTTGTATTAGTGTGGAAAAAACACTTTTTGCACTTGTGATAGTGTTGAAAAACCACTTTTCGCACTTGTGTTAGTGTTGAAAAACCACTTTTCGCACTTGTGTTGGTGCAGGAAACCACTTTTGCACTTGTATTAGTGTGGAAAAAACACTTTTCGCACTTGTGTTGGTGCAGGAAACCACTTTTGCACTTGTATTAGTGTGGAAAAATCACTTTTCGCACTTGTGTTAGTGTTGAAAAACCACTTTTCGCACTTGTGTTAGTGTTGAAAAACCACTTTTCGCACTTGTGTTGGTGCAGGAAACCACTTTTGCACTTGTATTAGTGTGGAAAAAACACTTTTTGCACTTGTGATAGTGTTGAAAAACCACTTTTCGCACTTGTGTTAGTGTTGAAAAACCACTTTTCGCACTTGTGTTGGTGCAGGAAACCACTTTTGCACTTGTATTAGTGTGGAAAAAACACTTTTCGCACTTGTGTTGGTGCAGGAAACCACTTTTGCACTTGTATTAGTGTGGAAAAACCACTTTTCGCACTTGTGTTAGTGTTGAAAAACCACTTTTCGCACTTGTATTAGTGTGGAAAAACCACTTTTCGCACTTGTGTTAGTGTTGAAAAACCACTTTTCGCACTTGTGTTAGTGTTGAAAAACCACTTTTCGCACTTGTGTTAGTGTTGAAAAACCACTTTTCGCACTTGTGTTGGTGCAGGAAACCACTTTTGCACTTCTATTAGTGTGGAAAAAACACTTTTTGCCCTTGTGATAGTGTTGAAAAACCACTTTTCGCACTTGTGTTAGTGTTGAAAAACTACTTTTCGCACTTGTCTTTGTGCAGGAAACCACTTTTGCACTTGTATTAGTGTGGAAAAACCACTTTTCGCACTTGTGTTAGTGTTGAAAAACCACTTTTCACACTTGTGTTAGTGTTGAAAAACCACTTTTTGCACTTGTGTTAGTGTTGAAAAACCACTTTTGGCACTTGTGTAGGTGCAGGAAACCACTTTTGCACTTGTATTAGTGTGGAAAAAACACTTTTCGCACTTGTGTTAGTGTTGAAAAACCACTTTTCGCACTTGTGTTAGTGTTGAAAAAACACTTTTCGCACTTGTGTTGGTGCAGGAAACCACTTTTGCACTTGTATTAGTGTGGAAAAAACACTTTTTGCACTTGTGATAGTGCTGAAAAACCACTTTTCGCACTTGTGTTGGTGCAGGAAACCACTTTTGCACTTGTATTAGTGTGGAAAAAACACTTTTCGCACTTGTGTTGGTGCAGGAAACCACTTTTGCACTTGTATTAGTGTGGAAAACCGCTTTTTGCACTTGTGTTAGTGTTGAAAAACCACTTTTCGCACTTGTGTTGGTGCAGGAAACCACTTTTGCACTTGTATTAGTGTGGATAAAACACTTTGTGCACTTGTGATAGTGTTGAAACCCACTTTTGGCACTTGTGATAGTGTTGAAAAACCACTTTTTGCACTTGTGTTAGTGTTGAAAAACCAGTTTTCGCACTTGTGTTGGTGCAGGAAACCACTTTTGCACTTGTATTAGTGTGGAAAAACCACTTTTGGCACTTGTGTTAGTGTTGAAAAACCACTTTTCGCACTTGTGTTAGTGTTGAAAAACTACTTTTCGCACTTGTGTTAGTGTTGAAAATCCACATTTTGCACTTGTGTTGGTGCAGGAAACCACTTTTGCACTTGTATTAGTGTGGAAAAATCACTTTTCGCACTTGTGTTAGTGTTGAAAAACCACTTTTCGCACTTGTGTTAGTGTTGAAAAACCACTTTTCGCACTTGTGTTGGTGCAGGAAACCACTTTTGCACTTGTATTAGTGTGGAAAAAACACTTTTTGCACTTGTGATAGTGTTGAAAAACCACTTTTCGCACTTGTGTTAGTGTTGAAAAACCACTTTTCGCACTTGTGTTGGTGCAGGAAACCACTTTTGCACTTGTATTAGTGTTGAAAAAACACTTTTTGCACTTGTGATAGTGTTGAAAAACCACTTTTCGCACTTGTGTTAGTGTTGAAAAACCACTTTTCGCACTTGTGTTGGTGCAGGAAACCACTTTTGCACTTGTATTAGTGTGGAAAAACTACTTTCCGCACTTGTGTTCGTGTTGAAAAACCACTTTTCGCACTTGTGTTAGTGTTGAAAAACCACTTTTCGCACTCGTGTTGGTGCAGGAAACCACTTTTGCACTTGTATTAGTGTGGAAAAAACACTTTTTGCACTTGTGATAGTGTTGAAAAACCACTTTTCGCACTTGTGTTAGTGTTGAAAACCCACTTTTCGCACTTGTGTTAGTGCAGGAAACCACTTTTGCACTTGTATTAGTGTGGAAAAAACACTTTTTGAACTTGTGATAGTGTTGAAAAACCACTTTTCGCACTTGTGATAGTGTTGAAAAACCACTTTTCGCACTTGTGTTAGTGTTGAAAAACCACTTTTCGCACTTGTGTTAGTGTTGAAAAACCACTTTTCGCACTTGTGTTAGTGTTGAAAAACCACTTTTTGCACTTGTGTTGGTGCAGGAAACCACTTTTGCACTTGTATTAGTGTGGAAAGAACACTTTTCGCACTTGTGTTAGTGTTGAAAAACCACTTTTCGCACTTGTGTTATTGTTGAAAAACCACTTTTCGCACTTGTGTTGGTGCAGGAAACCACTTTTGCACTTGTATTAGTGTGGAAAGAACACTTTTTGCACTTGTGATAGTGTTGAAAAACCACTTTTCGCACTTGTGTTGGTGCAGGAAACCACTTTTGCACTTGTATTCGTGTGGAAAAACCACTTTTCGCACTTGTGTTCGTGTTGAAAAACCACTTTTCGCACTTGTGTTAGTGTTGAAAAACCACTTTTCGCACTTGTGTTGGTTCAGGAAACCACTTTTGCACTTGTATTCGTGTGGAAAAACCAGTTTTCGCACTTGTGTTAGTGTTGAAAAACCACTTTTCGCACTTGTGTTAGTGTTGAAAAACCACTTTTCGCACTTGTGTTGGTGCAGGAAACCACTTTTGCACTTGTATTAGTGTGGAGAAAACACTTTTTGCACTTGTGATAGTGTTGAAAAACCACTTTTCGCACTTGTGTTAGTGTTGAAAAACCACTTTTCGCACTTGTGTTGGTGCAGGAAACCACTTTTGCACTTGTATTAATGTGGAAAAACCACTTTTTGCACTTGCGTTAATGTTGAAAAACCACTTTTCGCACTTGTGTTAGTGTTGAAAAACCACTTTTCGCACTTGTGTTAGTGTTGAAAAACCACTTTTTGCACTTGTGTTGGTGCAGGAAACCACTTTTGCCCTTGTATTAGTGTTGAAAAAACACTTTTCGCACTTGTGATAGTGTTGAAAAACCACTTTTCGCACTTGTGTTATTGTTGAAAAACCACTTTTCGCACTTGTGTTGGTGCAGGAAACCACTTTTGCACTTGTATTAGTGTGGAAAAACCACTTTTCGCACTTGTGTTAGTGTTGAAAAACCACTTTTCGGACTTGTGTTAGTGTTGAAAAACCACTTTTCGCACTTGTGTTGGTGCAGGAAACCACTTTTGCACTTGTATTAGTGTGGAAAAAACACTTTTTGCACTTGTGTTAGTGTTGAAAAACCACTTTTCGCACTTGTGTTAGTGTTGAAAAAACACTTTTCGCACTTGTGTTGGTGCAGGAAACCACTTTTGCACTTGTATTAGTGTGGAAAAAACACTTTTTGCACTTGTGATAGTGCTGAAAAACCACTTTTCGCACTTGTGTTGGTGCAGGAAACCACTTTTGCACTTGTATTAGTGTGGAAAAAAACACTTTTCGCACTTGTGTTGGTGCAGGAAACCACTTTTGCACTTGTATTAGTGTGGAAAAACCACTTTTGGCACTTGTGTTAGTGTTGAAAAACCACTTTTCGCACTTGTGTTAGTGTTGAAAAACTACTTTTCGCACTTGTGTTAGTGTTGAAAATCCACATTTTGCACTTGTGTTGGTGCAGGAAACCACTTTTGCACTTGTATTAGTGTGGAAAAATCACTTTTCGCACTTGTGTTGGTGCAGGAAACCACTTTTGCACTTGTATTAGTGTGGAAAGAACACTTTTTGCACTTGTGATAGTGTTGAAAAACCACTTTTCGCACTTGTGTTGGTGCAGGAAACCACTTTTGCACTTGTATTCGTGTGGAAAAACCACTTTTCGCACTTGTGTTCGTGTTGAAAAACCACTTTTCGCACTTGTGTTAGTGTTGAAAAACCACTTTTCGCACTTGTGTTGGTTCAGGAAACCACTTTTGCACTTGTATTCGTGTGGAAAAACCAGTTTTCGCACTTGTGTTAGTGTTGAAAAACCACTTTTCGCACTTGTGTTAGTGTTGAAAAACCACTTTTCGCACTTGTGTTGGTGCAGGAAACCACTTTTGCACTTGTATTAGTGTGGAGAAAACACTTTTTGCACTTGTGATAGTGTTGAAAAACCACTTTTCGCACTTGTGTTAGTGTTGAAAAACCACTTTTCGCACTTGTGTTGGTGCAGGAAACCACTTTTGCACTTGTATTAATGTGGAAAAACCACTTTTTGCACTTGCGTTAATGTTGAAAAACCACTTTTCGCACTTGTGTTAGTGTTGAAAAACCACTTTTCGCACTTGTGTTAGTGTTGAAAAACCACTTTTTGCACTTGTGTTGGTGCAGGAAACCACTTTTGCCCTTGTATTAGTGTTGAAAAAACACTTTTCGCACTTGTGATAGTGTTGAAAAACCACTTTTCGCACTTGTGTTATTGTTGAAAAACCACTTTTCGCACTTGTGTTGGTGCAGGAAACCACTTTTGCACTTGTATTAGTGTGGAAAAACCACTTTTCGCACTTGTGTTAGTGTTGAAAAACCACTTTTCGGACTTGTGTTAGTGTTGAAAAACCACTTTTCGCACTTGTGTTGGTGCAGGAAACCACTTTTGCACTTGTATTAGTGTGGAAAAAACACTTTTTGCACTTGTGTTAGTGTTGAAAAACCACTTTTCGCACTTGTGTTAGTGTTGAAAAAACACTTTTCGCACTTGTGTTGGTGCAGGAAACCACTTTTGCACTTGTATTAGTGTGGAAAAAACACTTTTTGCACTTGTGATAGTGCTGAAAAACCACTTTTCGCACTTGTGTTGGTGCAGGAAACCACTTTTGCACTTGTATTAGTGTGGAAAAAAACACTTTTCGCACTTGTGTTGGTGCAGGAAACCACTTTTGCACTTGTATTAGTGTGGAAAAACCACTTTTGGCACTTGTGTTAGTGTTGAAAAACCACTTTTCGCACTTGTGTTAGTGTTGAAAAACTACTTTTCGCACTTGTGTTAGTGTTGAAAATCCACATTTTGCACTTGTGTTGGTGCAGGAAACCACTTTTGCACTTGTATTAGTGTGGAAAAATCACTTTTCGCACTTGTGTTAGTGTTGAAAAACCACTTTTCACACTTGTGTTAGTGTTGAAAAACCACTTTTCGCACTTGTGTTGGTGCAGGAAACCACTTTTGCACTTGTATTAGTGTGGAAAAAACACTTTTTGCACTTGTGATAGTGTTGAAAAACCACTTTTCGCACTTGTGTTAGTGTTGAAAAACCACTTTTCGCACTTGTGTTGGTGCAGGAAACCACTTTTGCACTTGTATTAGTGTGGAAAAAACACTTTTCGCACTTGTGTTGGTGCAGGAAACCACTTTTGCACTTGTATTAGTGTGGAAAAATCACTTTTCGCACTTGCGTTAGTGTTGAAAAACCACTTTTCGCACTTGTGTTAGTGTTGAAAAACCACTTTTCGCACTTGTGTTGGTGCAGGAAACCACTTTTGCACTTGTATTAGTGTGGAAAAAACACTTTTTGCACTTGTGATAGTGTTGAAAAACCACTTTTCGCACTTGTGTTAGTGTTGAAAAACCACTTTTCGCACTTGTGTTGGTGCAGGAAACCACTTTTGCACTTGTATTAGTGTGGAAAAAACACTTTTCGCACTTGTGTTGGTGCAGGAAACCACTTTTGCACTTGTATTAGTGTGGAAAAACCACTTTTCGCACTTGTGTTAGTGTTGAAAAACCACTTTTCGCACTTGTATTAGTGTGGAAAAACCACTTTTCGCACTTGTGTTAGTGTTGAAAAACCACTTTTCGCACTTGTGTTAGTGTTGAAAAACCACTTTTCGCACTTGTGTTAGTGTTGAAAAACCACTTTTCGCACTTGTGTTGGTGCAGGAAACCACTTTTGCACTTCTATTAGTGTGGAAAAAACACTTTTTGCCCTTGTGATAGTGTTGAAAAACCACTTTTCGCACTTGTGTTAGTGTTGAAAAACTACTTTTCGCACTTGTCTTTGTGCAGGAAACCACTTTTGCACTTGTATTAGTGTGGAAAAACCACTTTTCGCACTTGTGTTAGTGTTGAAAAACCACTTTTCACACTTGTGTTAGTGTTGAAAAACCACTTTTTGCACTTGTGTTAGTGTTGAAAAACCACTTTTGGCACTTGTGTAGGTGCAGGAAACCACTTTTGCACTTGTATTAGTGTGGAAAAAACACTTTTCGCACTTGTGTTAGTGTTGAAAAACCACTTTTCGCACTTGTGTTAGTGTTGAAAAAACACTTTTCGCACTTGTGTTGGTGCAGGAAACCACTTTTGCACTTGTATTAGTGTGGAAAAAACACTTTTTGCACTTGTGATAGTGCTGAAAAACCACTTTTCGCACTTGTGTTGGTGCAGGAAACCACTTTTGCACTTGTATTAGTGTGGAAAAAACACTTTTCGCACTTGTGTTGGTGCAGGAAACCACTTTTGCACTTGTATTAGTGTGGAAAACCGCTTTTTGCACTTGTGTTAGTGTTGAAAAACCACTTTTCGCACTTGTGTTGGTGCAGGAAACCACTTTTGCACTTGTATTAGTGTGGATAAAACACTTTGTGCACTTGTGATAGTGTTGAAACCCACTTTTGGCACTTGTGATAGTGTTGAAAAACCACTTTTTGCACTTGTGTTAGTGTTGAAAAACCAGTTTTCGCACTTGTGTTGGTGCAGGAAACCACTTTTGCACTTGTATTAGTGTGGAAAAACCACTTTTGGCACTTGTGTTAGTGTTGAAAAACCACTTTTCGCACTTGTGTTAGTGTTGAAAAACTACTTTTCGCACTTGTGTTAGTGTTGAAAATCCACATTTTGCACTTGTGTTGGTGCAGGAAACCACTTTTGCACTTGTATTAGTGTGGAAAAATCACTTTTCGCACTTGTGTTAGTGTTGAAAAACCACTTTTCGCACTTGTGTTAGTGTTGAAAAACCACTTTCGCACTTGTGTTGGTGCAGGAAACCACTTTTGCACTTGTATTAGTGTGGAAAAAACACTTTTTGCACTTGTGATAGTGTTGAAAAACCACTTTTCGCACTTGTTTAGTGTTGAAAAACCACTTTTCGCACTTGTGTTGGTGCAGGAAACCACTTTTGCACTTGTATTAGTGTTGAAAAAACACTTTTTGCACTTGTGATAGTGTTGAAAAACCACTTTTCGCACTTGTGTTAGTGTTGAAAAACCACTTTTCGCACTTGTGTTGGTGCAGGAAACCACTTTTGCACTTGTATTAGTGTGGAAAAACTACTTTCCGCACTTGTGTTCGTGTTGAAAAACCACTTTTCGCACTTGTGTTAGTGTTGAAAAACCACTTTTCGCACTCGTGTTGGTGCAGGAAACCACTTTTGCACTTGTATTAGTGTGGAAAAAACACTTTTTGCACTTGTGATAGTGTTGAAAAACC